>NC_134233.1:2088539-2091039 GCF_965140235.1 Caretta caretta
CTATACGTATATCTATTGAGTGGGGGGAAGGCGGGGGGAGGGCAGGGGTTAAGTGGGGGCAGGGGGAGGGCAGGAGTGGGGTGGGGGCGGGGGGGGCAGGGGTTAAGTGGGGGCAGGGGGAGGGCAGGAGTGGGGTGGGGGGCAGGTTTCACTGCCTGTGACTCACCATCGGAAGTGAAATAGAAACTCCACTCACGGGTTCCCCACGTCATGAGCTCTGGGTCCCTGCCCCACATCCTGCCCCGGGAATCCACCCCAGAGACCTCTCTTCTGCCCCACACCTTGTCCCCACAGGATCCCCCCCACCCCACCCTTCCCCGCAGGAACTGCCCCACGGGATCCCCGCTCTGCCCCACACCCTGCCCCCACATGATCCCTCCTGCTCTGCCCCACATTCAGCACCATGGAGTACCCCCTCTGCCCCACATTCTGACCCACTGTCTCCCCCACCGCCCTCCCCTCTGCCCCACATCCTGCCCTTGGAATACCCCCCTCGGGCGCTCTGCCCTCTGCCCCACACCCTGCCCCCTGGGATCCTCCCCAGTGCCTTCTTCTCTCTGCTACATGCCCTGCCCCAAAGGAGCTCCCCCGCTGTACACCCTGCCCCATGGCATCCCCTGAAGTGCCCCTCCCCTCTGCCCCACACCTAGCCCCAGCCCTCCTCCCTGCCCCATGGCATCCCTTCAGTGCTCTCCCCATGTGCCCCAGACCCCACCCCCATAGGATCACTCCACCCCACCCTCCGCTGTCCCATAGCAGTCCCCACCCCATGCCTTCACCTCTGCCCCACACCCCACCCCTCCCTGTTCATTGCCCTCATCCCATTGACGCTGAGAGCGGCTGATTCATGGGGGCAGGTCTCCCCAGAGATGGGCAGGGACCCAGAGAGTGAAACCCCTCCCCCCACACCCCATCCTGGGGGGCCAGGGGGCGCCCGGGGGAAGGGGTCATTGTGTGTGTGTGTCTGTCTGTCTCTGTGTCCCGGTGTTGACCTGGGTGTGTACAGGGTTCATTGCCCCAGCCTGTGACATCCCCTCCTCTCTCAGCCCCCCACGCTGAACACCTGCCCCACCTTGTCCTGAGCTCAGACCCCTGGGGCCTCCCCCGGCCTGGAGCCACTGCCAGGCCCTCCCCGCCCCAGACCCGGCTCTTCCCCCCCCCCCACGCCAGGCCCTCCCCGCCCCAGACCCGGCTCTTCCCCCCCCCCCCCAACGCCAGGCCCTTCCCCACTCCAGGCCGGGCCCTTTCCCCCCACACGCCAGGATCTTCCCCCACACACGCCAGGATCTTCCCCGCCCCATTCCCAGGCCTTCCTCACCCGACGCCGGGCCCTTCCCCAACCCACGCCGGGCCCTTCCCCCCCACATGCCAGGCAGCTACTCACCCCACCCCCCGGCCCTTCGCTGCCCCATGCCGGGCCGTTCCCCTGCATACACCATGCCCTTACCCACGCCATGCAAGGCCCTTCACCTCCACAAGTCAGGCCCCTCCCTACCCCAGGCCGGACCCTTCGCTGCCCCACACCGGACCCTTCATCACCACTGGGGCAGTAACATGTACCAACTCCCCCACAGTGTCTGTCCTAGAGAGACAGAGGGGAGGGGGTCTTTGGGGATAGATAGATAGATAGATAGATAGATGGGTGGCTGGAGATAGATAGATAGATAGATAGATAGATGGGGGGTAGATGGGGATGGATACATGGCGGGATAAACAGATAGAGCAGGTGTGTGGGGATACATAGGGGTTAATGGGGATGGATAGGTGGGGGGATACATAGATAGATAGAGGGGGTGTGTGGGGATAGATAGATAAGAGTGGGTGGATGGGGATAGATAGATAGATAGATAGATAGATAGATGGGGTGGATGGGGATAGATGGGGGGTGGATGGGGATGGATACCTGGCGGGATACATAGATAGACCGGGTGTGTGGGATAGATAGATAGATAGGGTGGATAGGGACAGATGGCATGAATGCGGATGGATAGATAGATGGGGTGGATGGGGATAGATAGATAGATAGATAGATGGATAGATGGGGTGGATGGGGATGGACTATACGTATATCTATTTACATAGATAGATAGAGGGGGTGTGTGGGGATAGATAGATAGATAGATAGATAGATTAGATGGGTAGGTGGGGCGAGCTAGCTAGATAGATAGATAGATAGATAGATAATGTGTGGGTGGGGATAGATAGATAGATAGATAGAGGAGGCGGATGGGGATAGATGCGGAGTGAATGGGGATGGATAGATAGATGGGGTGGATGGGGATGGATAGATGGGGGGATACATAGATAGATAGAGGGGGTGTGTGGGGATAGATAGATAGATAGATAGATAGATAGATAGATAGATGGGGTCGATAGGGACAGATGGGGGTGTGAATGCGGATGGATAGATACATGGGGTGGATGGGGATAGATAGATAGATATATAGATGGGTGGGTGGAGAGAGATAGATAGATGGGGTGGATAGGGACAGATGGGGGG
>NC_134233.1:3221039-3223539 GCF_965140235.1 Caretta caretta
AGGGTTACCCATGAGTGCCCCATAGATCTGTATAATACAGATAAATATCACAGGGTTACCTGTGAGTGCCCCATAGATCTGTATAATACAGATAAATATCACAGGGTTACCTGTGCATGCCCCATAGATCTGTATAACACACATCAATATCACAGGGTTACCTGTGCGTGCCCTATAGATCTGTATAAAAGACATCAGTATCACAGGGTTACCTGTGTGTGCCCCACAGATCTATATAATACATGTCGATACCACAGGGCTACATTGGGCTTGCCCTATAGATCCGTCTGCAATATGTCGATATCACAGAGCTTCATGGGATTTCCCTATATATCCGCATGCTATGCATTAATATAAGAGTTGCAGGGGCCCATGGATCTGGTCAGAGATCATGGGGGAGGGGGCGAGATACCACAGTAAGACGGGCCTGTGGGTCTGATCTGGGGGGCAATGCAAATAGTGTGGCGGGTATGGTTGTGGGAGGGGCAATAGTTGTGGGGCCAGGCAGAAGAGGCCGGTGCAGGAGGCCGGGTGGATTGTGGGGCGAGGGGACACGACAGGGGGCAGAAGCCCTGCAGCACCCCAAGAACGTCACCGGTTCCCCCTCTCCAGGAGAGGACAGCGCGGGTGTGGCAGGACTGGCGTGGGGAGAAAATTCTGGGCTCCTAATGGTCTCTCTGACCCAGCAAAGAAAGACAAGGCCAAACCACTGGCCGGAGGTCGAAACCAGCCCAATTCCCATTGGAAATCGGTGCCAGTTTTACACCGGAACAAACTGCCCCGAGGATGGTGGAGGGTCCATCGCTCGGCAGCCTGGAGACCTTCCGCCAGATGTTTTAGCCCAATCGTTCTCAACCAGGGGTATTTGTACCCCAGGGGTACGCAGAGGTCTTCGGGGGGTCCATCCACTCATCTAGAGATCTGCCTCGTTTTACCACCGGCTACATAAAAAGCACCAACAACGTCAGTACCAAGTAAAATGTCACACAGACACGGACTTCAACTCCATGGATCGTCGCGTGGCAATTATCACGACTGTTAACCTTTTGGTATTAGCATCGTTATTCCTAAGCCAGAACCGTTAGCCTGAGTCCGACCCGTTCACGTCAGCCTGGGGATGCGGGCCCAGGGCGTGTGTATGGCCGCGACGCGCGCTTGCTCACAACTCGGAAATCAATCGGGCCTCGGCATCCCCGATTTCCAGGGGCCCGGCCCCCTCAACTCCCAGGGCCGGGGCCTCTTCGCGCCCTCCCCCCACCCTGCCCCCTCGGTGTCTCCAGCCTGTCCCGTTGCGCTTCACAGGGTAGTTTAATTAAAGGGTCGGTGGGCAAACCTATTAAAGGCCCCTCTGCCCCACACGCTCGGGGGGAGAGATTAGAGGGGGGGATTAGAGAGCCAGGAGGCAGCACTAATCCCCCGCCACCCCCCAACCTGCCACCCTTGACTGCTCGCTGCATCCAAGCCCCTTTGTGGCGGGGCGGAAGAGAGGGCTGCAGATGCCATCAGGGAACCCTGGCCTCTGCCACGGGGCAATGGGGGGAAGTGGGTCAGACCCAGCCCAACAGGGATTTGTGCCCAGCCCCCGATGTTCTTCTCCCCAGTGTACTTCTTCCCACAACCCCACACGTGGGGATCTATCTATCTATCTATCTATCTATCTATCTATCCCCATCCACCCCCTCTATCTATCTATCTATCTATCTATCTATCTATCTATCTATCTATCTA
Source organism: Caretta caretta (assembly GCF_965140235.1). NCBI lineage: Eukaryota > Metazoa > Chordata > Testudines > Cheloniidae > Caretta > Caretta caretta. The sequence goes on from NC_134233.1 coordinate 3,222,768, forward strand.
TCTATCTATCTATCTATCTATCTATTCCCATCCACCCCATCTATCTATCTATCTATCTATCTATCTATCTATCTATCCCCATCCACCCCATCTATCTATCTATCTATCTATCTATCTATCTATCTATCTATCTATCTATCTATCTATCTATCTATTCCCATCCACCCCATCTATCTATCTATCCCCACAGTGGTTCTCAAACTTTTGTACTGGTGATCCCTTTCACACAGCAAGCCTCTGAGTGCGACCCCACCCCCTTATAAATTAAAAAAAATGTTTTTATGTATTTAACACCATTATAAATGCTGGATGCAAAGCGAGGTTTGGGGTGGAGGCTGACAGCTCACAACCCCCTTGTAATAACCTCACGACCCCCTGAGGGGTCCCAACCCCCAGTCTGAGAACCCCTGCCACACACCCCCTCTATCTAGCTATCTCTCCCCATATGCCCCCTCTATCTATCTATCGCTCTATCCCCAGACACCCCCTCTAGCTATCTACCTATCCCCATCCACCCCCTATCTATCTACCTATCCCCATCCAACCTCTATCTATCTATCGCCATACACCCCCTCCCCTCTCCCCATCAGCAGGGTGTCTGCTACACATTGTAATTAGGGATGGCAGGTCTCACTGTCCTATGTGTTATCAATCCGCCTGTATGAACCATCTGCTCAGAGGCTGGTTGGGGCAATGAAAGTTTTGGGCGGCTCACCCCTTCAGGGTGTTGGGGTACCAAAAGACAGTGCTCCCCACTGCAGACACATGGTTC
>NC_134233.1:7483539-7668539 GCF_965140235.1 Caretta caretta
TGAGCTACACCCCCCATGACATTTGCATTGGTAAGTCAGTGATCTCAAGGATCTTGAAGGACAGGCCCTGCCTCAGACAGCCCTTTTTCCACTCCCAGACTACAGTGGTTTTAAAAATGGGGTTCGATTAAACTTTATATATACCTGTAGACACCACAGCTTGCCCACTCACTGACCGAGCTTCTCCCACTGACATAGCTACCACCTCTTGGGGAGGTGGATTAACTACACGGATGGGACAGCTCTCTCCCATCCCCTTAGAGCATCTTCATTATTTATGACTAAATAGGAAATAACCTACCGAATGGACAGTAAATAATTTTTAAAATATTGCTCTGTCTGCATTCAATATGGGTAACTGGTCATATTGGGCTGCATTAGCAGGAGCATTGCGAGCAGATCGAGGGAAGTGATTATTCCCTGCTATTTGGCACTGGTGGGGCCACATCTGGAGTATTATCTCCAGTTTTTAGCCCCCCCACTACAGAAAGGATGTAGACAAATTGGAGAGAGTCCAGCAGAGGGCAACAAAAATGATCAGGGGACTGCAACACATGAGTTATGAGGAAAGGCTGAGGGAACTGGGGATGTTTAGTCTGCAGAAGAGAAGAATGAGGGGGGATTTGATAGCTGCTTTCAACTACCTGAGAGGTGGATCCAAAGAGGATGGATCTAGACTGTTCTCAATGGTAGCAGATGACAGAATAAGGAGTAATAAGCCAGCATGGATTCACCAAGGGAAGGTCATGCCTGACTAATCTAATCGCCTTCTATGATGAGATTACTGGTTCTGTGGATGAAGGGAAAGCAGTGGATGTATTGTTTCTTGACTTTAGCAAAGCTTTTGACACGGTCTCCACAGTATTCTTGTCAGCAAGTTAAGGAAGTATGGGCTGGATGAATGCACTATAAGGTGGGTAGAAAGCTGGCTAGATTGTCGGGCTCAACGGGTAGTGATCAATGGCTCCATGTCTAGTTGGCAGCCGGTATCAAGTGGAGTGCCCCAAGGGTCGGTCCTGGGGCCGGTTTTGTTCAATATCTTCATAAATGATCTGGAGGATGATGTGGATTGCACTCTCAGCAAATTTGCGGATGATACTAAACTGGGAGGAGTGGTAGATACGCTGGAGGGGAGGGATAGGATACAGAAGGACCTAGACAAATTGGAGGATTGGGCCAAAAGAAATCTGATGAGGTTCAATAAGGATAAGTGCAGGGTCCTGCACTTAGGACGGAAGAACCCAATGCACCGCTACAGACTAGGGACCGAATGGCTAGGCAGCAGTTCTGCGGAAAAGGACCTAGGGGTGACAGTGGACGAGAAGCTGGATATGAGTCAGCAATGTGCCCTTGTTGCCAAGAAGGCCAATGGCATTTTGGGATGTATAAGTAGGGGCATAGCGAGCAGATCGAGGGATGTGATCGTTCCCCTCTATTCGACATTGGTGAGGCCTCATCTGGAGTACTGTGTCCAGTTTTGGGCCCCACACTACAAGAAGGATGTGGATAAATTGGAGAGAGTCCAGCGAAGGGCAACAAAAATGATTAGGGGTCTGGAACACATGAGTTATGAGGAGAGGCTGAGGGAGCTGGGATTGTTTAGTCTGCAGAAGAGAAGAATGAGGGGGGATTTGATAGCTGCTTTCAACTACCTGAAAGGGGGTTCCAAAGAGGATGGCTCTAGACTGTTCTCAATGGTAGCAGAGGACAGAACGAGGAGTAATGGTCTCAAGTTGCAGTGGGGGAGGTTTAGATTGGATATTAGGAAAAACTTTTTCACTAAGAGGGAGGTGAAACACTGGAATGCGTTACCTAGGGAGGTGGTAGAATCTCCTTCCTTAGAGGTTTTTAAGGTCAGGCTTGACAAAGCCCTGGCTGGGATGATTTAACTGGGAATTGGTCCTGCTTCGAGCAGGGGGTTGGACTAGATGACCTTCTGGGGTCCCTTCCAACCCTGATATTCTATGATTCTATGATTCTATGATAATGGTCTCAAGTTGCAGTGTGGGAGGTGTAGGTTGGATATTAGGAAACACTATTTCCTTAGGAGGGTGATGAAGAACTGGAATGGGCTCCCTAGGGAGGTGGTGGAATCTCCATCCTCAGAGGTTTGTAAGGCCCGGCTTGCCAAAGCCCTGGCTGGGATGATTTAGTTGGTGTTGGTCCTGCTTTGAGCAGGGGGTTGGACTCAATGACATTCTGAGGTCTCTTCCAACCCTGATCGAGGGTTAGAATAACATTTCCAAACAAACGGTCGGTTGAGCTGAGTGCAAATCGCTATTATAATCCCCCCTGTCCAGTAGCTCTAAGGCAGGTTCCAAGCATTGGATTCGAGCTGCTGAGTCAGCTTCCTGCAATGAGTTTCAGCCTTCCCAGAGGTAATTTGTGAGGGCTCGCCATTTTCAGATGTTCTTGTTTAATTCCCATCCACCCAATTCAAATGAGTTTGAAATTACTCATAGCAACATTCTTTCACCTACTTTGGTAAACTGAGAACAGTTAGGAAATGTTGTACTGAATGACGAGTCAGTGGGGAACAGAGCGATAGTCATTTGTAAACCAGTTGCATTAAGAACCACAGGCCTCTGGATGGGGGTAGGCCACCGTGGGGATGGGGGTGTCACAGACAATTTGGAGGGAGGTGGCGGAGTAGGGGGTGCAAGAGGTTGAATTAGGGTACATTTTCCCTTGGTCCCAAAAGGGGCAGCACGACATGTCCAATTAAAAGGGGTGTCATGCCTGAAGAATTTAGAATATCCACCAAAATAACAGGAATAACGAGACAAACAACACAAACACAGAACCCAATCTTTTGTTGCGACAGGGGACCCACGGCGTTCTGGGGTGTTCTTCCACTGCCCATAAAGTGTCTGAAAAACTAAATAAACATTCCCCAGCCCCTGGGTGGGGACAGATGATTGCTTATAAATACCCCTTTCTTTTTACAAATTTTTCGCTGACTGCAGGAAAACAGAAGAATTACCTTTATGTTTTTTTGTTTGTTTTATGCAAAGGATACTTGCTGCATATCTAGGCAGAGTAGGCCTGTCTGTGTAAACACGGCCTGGTCCTGAAGTCTTTCCCCCAGCTCCTCTCTAGATGTGAGGGGGGAGATCATTCAGATCCTCCTTACACTTAGTATTTAAAAACTCTTTCTTTTCCCTACTTCTGCTGGCCTTAGATTTCTCCTCCTGTCTGTTCTTTAACAGCTCAGATGAGGTGACTGAGTGGTTAAGGTGATGGACTGCTAATCTATTGTACTTTGCATGCATGGGTTTGAATCCCATCCTCATTGTGTGCATTTAGTCTTCGCCCCTCCTTAATGAACAACCATCTCCCCTTTGGTACAATGACAGACCAAGCCACAATGCTTCCTGTAAACAAAAACCTTCTCAGGAACTCAGACTTCCCTGCTTTCAATAAAATGTATCTAAATCCCAGATTTCTCAAAGAGTTCTATATTTCTTCGTTTGTATCTCAAAAGGTAACATCCTAATAATCTCCCCCAAACACCCTGGGACCTGCCCAAATAATTTAAATGCCCCCCACCTCAGCAAGACCACGACAGTGACCCACAGCTAGCATGTCTAGGCCAAGCTGTTCTGAAGGAGGCAACTCAAACATTTTCTCTCTGCTTCCCTTGGCAAGGTCTGACTGGGAAAACAAAATCCCCCAAATTGAAAATTTTCTGCTGAGAAACCAGTACTAGTCTGTTTGGGGAATTTGATTTGAATGGATTATTATTAGTCTCGTCTGATCTCTGAATTATTTCAGTTCAGTCTTTGTCCTCCAGATGTGTTGCCAGGTGTTGAGTTGTGGGGGAGAGAGGCCAGGTCATGATGTCTCTTCCCCTCTTTCATAGTTTCTTCCAACTTTCTAGAAAGCTCCTTTGCTAGGATGTGAATCAAGCAGTGTCCATTGTCTCCGGGCTGTCTCGGACAAGTCTGCATTGTACACAGTTCCTGGGAGAGTCCTTGGGAGTGTGGATACCTTTACTGGGCCAGCAGCGAGTCTGGCTCCTCCAGCGTCACACCGGAAAGGCTGGTGGTGGGCATTTCCCAGCCTCATCACATATTTCAGTAACGCACCCAGAGCAAAACTTCATCACTTCCCAGACAAGGATAGCACACACCTTCCACCCAGGTATTAGCCTTCAACAGATCACGACTTTTACAATGATACCTCACAAGACACATGTTGTACAAACCATGTCATCATTATGTGACAGTGGTGACTATGGGGCTTCCAGGGTGCTGCTTTGAGCACAGGGTGCCACCCCTGGGCTGACATTGCAATGGAGACGTACCCTTAGAGTCCATCTCTCCTGGGATAAAGATGGCAGCAGGGCTGGCCTGGGTCCCCTGACTTGGGCTCATGGAGCTCAAGCTGTGGGGCTAAAAACTGGGGAGCAGATATCTGTGTTCAGGCTGAAGCCTGGGTTCGGAAACCCTCACCCCTTGTGGGGCCTCAGAGGTTGGGCTCAAGCTCATAGGTCTGCACTGTCATTTTATAGTCCTGCAGCCCAAGCCCCATAAGCCTGAGTCAGCTCACCCGGGCTTTGAGACAGGTGCCCTGGGTGTTTTAATCGCAGTGTAGACATAACATTAGGATACAACTACAGTGCAGTGAAACACACACGGCTGGCCTGTGTCATATTAATCAAGATCATGCGGCTTGGGCTGTAAAGTTGCAGGGTACGTGTCTTGCCTAGGCTCAGTACCCTGCTCTAGGGGCCCAGAAGGTTGGGAGGGAGTTTCGCAAGCGGAAATGGTAAAACCGCAGTGAAGTATTACCCCGGGCTCAGTGGCATTTCTCCAGTGGTCTGTCTGCTTTGGGGCAGGGACAAAAACACGTCCTGCTGCATTCGTTATTTCAAAGGGAGGTTTAGGATTTTCGTTCTCAGACACGGTGCGCTAAGCAGGACTCCACCCTCGGCGTAAACTAAATGAGCCGCCCACAGATTCTGGCAGCCCCAATGAGCCATTTGGTGGGAGAGCTCAGACCCGCCCCTGTCCCAGAGCGAGGGGGTTGTCTGTGACAGGGCTGGGCCACGGACCTACGAGCTCCTAACTCCCAAACTTTCAGTAACTCTATTATCAGTGACTGCGATTATAATTTAAACCATAAGAAAAAACACACTGGGCTATACCAAAGGTCCATCTATCTCTTGTCTTCTGACTGTAGCCAATACCAGGTGCCCGAAAAAGCCACGCAACAAGGCACCACTGGGAGTCGAACCCAGGATCTCCTGTTTACAAGACAGGTGCTTTAGCCAGCTAAGCCATGGCACCTGCTGCTGTCTAAGGCCTGGTGTCTGCCCTCACCTGACTCCCTGCCCACCCCCACCACGGCCGGACAAGCGTTGCTTGTGTTTCGGTTCTGTAAAGCAGAGGAGCAGGAGAAGTTTTGCTCCCAAGGTGTGTGTGTGATTCTTTGGACGGGTCTACAATACAAAATTAGGTCGGTGTCATTACAATACCTCGGGGTGTAAAAAATTTACCCCCCCCCCCCCAAGCAATGCAGTTATAGCAACCTAACCCTGGTGTAGCTAGCCCCGGGTCTGCAGGAGGCATAGCCTGGGGAGATGCTTGCTTAGTGAAGACCCAGAGAATAGGTGGCCCGTGGCTCTTGCATTTGGGGAGGCTGGGCGTGAGCCTTGGAAGCTCCAAAGAAGTGAGGGGGCCATCGGGCCCCCCTCCACACCCCTCGTTTGTTCTCCTCCCTCTGAGGCCCCACCTGTGCCCCACCCTCTCTCCCATTTGGTCACTTCCCACCCCAGCTCTGCCTCTTCTGCTCAGGCCTCCTGGTCCACCTTTTCCTCACTCCGCTCCTCCCCTGAGGCCTCCTCGCCTCCTGCTTGTCCCTCTCCACCCACTGCCCCAAAGTCTGCCCACCGCCCACACCTCTCTGCCCCCTCCCTGAGACCTGCCCTACCCACCGCACACACCTCTCTGCCCCTCCCCTGAGACCCCCCTGCCCACCGCCCACACCTCTCTGCCACCTCCCCTGAGACCCGCCCTGCCCACCGCCCACACCTCTCTGCCACCTCCCCTGAGACCCCCTGCCCACCGCCCACACCTCTCTGTCCCCTCCCCTGAGACCCCCTGCCCACCGCCCACACCTCTCTGCCACCTCCCCTGAGACCCACCCTGCCCACCTCCCACACCTCTCTGTCCCCTCCCCTGAGACCCCCCTGCCCACCGCCCACACCTCTCTGCCCCTCCCCTGAGACCTGCCCTGCCCACCGCCCTCACCTCTCTGCCCCTCCCCTGAGACCTGCCCTGCCCACCGCCCTCACCTCTCTGTCCCCTCCCCTGAGACCCCCTGCCCACCGCCCACACCTCTCTGTCCCCTCCCCTGAGACGCCCCTGCCCACCGCCCACACCTCTCTGCCCCTCCCCTGAGACCCCCTGCCCACCGCCCACACCTCTCTGCCACCTCCCCTGAGACCCCCCTGCCCACCTCCCACACCTCTCTGCCCCTCCCCTGAGACCCGCCCTACCCACCCCCTCACCTCTCTGCGCCTCCCCTGAGACCCGCCCTGCCCACCGCCCACACCTCTCTGCCCCTCCCCTGAGACCCACCCTGCCCACAGCCCACACCTCTCTGCCCCTCCCGAGACCCGCCTTGCTCACCGCTCACACCTCTCTGCCCCCTCCCCTGAGACCCGCCCTGCCCACCGCCCACACCTCTCTGCCCCCTCCCTGAGACTCGCCCTGCCCACTGCCCACACCTCTCTGCCCCTCCCTTGAGACCTGCCCTGCCCATCTCCCACACCTCTCTGTCCCCTCCCTGAGACCCGCCCTGCCCACCGCCCACACCTCTCTGCCCCTCCCCTGAGACCTGCCCTGCCCACCCCCCTCACCTCTCTGCGCCTCCCCTGAGACCCGCCCTGCCCACCGCCCACACCTCTCTGCCCCTCCCCTGAGACCCTCCTTGCTCACCGCTCACACCTCTCTGCCCCCTCCCCTGAGACCCGCCCTGCCCACCGCCCACACCTCTCTGCCCCCTCCCTGAGACTCGCCCTGCCCACTGCCCACACCTCTCTGCCCCTCCCCTGAGACCTGCCCTGCCCATCTCCCACACCTCTCTGTCCCCTCCCTGAGACCCGCCCTGCCCACCGCCCACACCTCTCTGCCCCTCCCCTGAGACCCACCCTGCCCACCGCCCACACCTCTCTGCCCCCTCCCTGAGACCTGCCCTACCCACCGCACACACTTCTCTGCCCCTCCCCTGAGACCCACCCTGCCCACAGCCCACACCTCTCTGCCCCTCCCCTGAGACCCCCCTGCCCACCAACCTCACCTCTTTGCCCCCTCCCTGAGACCCGCCCTGCCCACCGCCCACACCTCTCTGCCACCTCCCCTGAGACCCCCTGCCCACCGCCCACACCTCTCTGTCCCCTCCCCTGAGACCCCCTGCCCACCGCCCACACCTCTCTGCCACCTCCCCTGAGACCCACCCTGCCCACCTCCCACACCTCTCTGTCCCCTCCCCTGAGACCCCCCTGCCCACCGCCCACACCTCTCTGCCCCTCCCGAGACCCGCCCTGCCCACCGCCCACACCTCTCTGCCCCCTCTCTGAGACCCAACCCTGCCCACTGCCTGCACCTCTCTGCCCCCTCCCTGAGACCCGCCCTGCTCACCACCCTCACCTCTCTGCGCCCTCCCCTGAGACCCGCCCTGCCCACCGCCCACACCTCTCTGCGCCCTCCCCTGAGACCCACCCTGCCCACCGCCCACACCTCTCTGCCCCTCCCCTGAGACCCCCTGCCCACCGCCCACACCTCTCTGCCCCCTCTCTGAGACCCAACCCTGCCCACTGCCTGCACCTCTCTGCCCCTCCCCTGCGACCCGCCCTGCTCACCACCCTCAACTCTCTGCGCCCTCCCCTGAGACCCGCCCTGCCCACCGCCCACACCTCTCTGCGCCCTCCCCTGAGACCCGCCCTGCCCACCGCCCACACCTCTCTGCGCCCTCCCCTGAGACCCACCCTGCCCACCGCCCACACCTCTCTGCGCCCTCCCCTGAGACCCGCCCTGCCCACCGCCCACACCTCTCTGTCCCCTCCCCTGAGACCCGTCCTGTCCACCTCTTTCTTCATGCTGCTGTTGTTATTCCATGAAACATCAAGGTTGCAATAAGAAGCTGAGTTTACTTCAGGGTGCGGGGAAAAAAGGAGCCATGAACCCCCTGGCAAAGCTCAGTGCCCCAGGGAAAACCTGCCCCCTGCTAGTGGAATCACCGATGTGCCGGCGATATGACGGGAAAGGGACGGTCTGAAATGTCAGGGAAGGAAATCAATAGCAATCTGCAGCTACATAAGAACGGCCAGACGGGGTGAGACCAAAGGTTCATCCAGCCCAGTATCCTGTCTGCTGACAGTGCCCAATGGCAGGTGCGCCAGAGGGAGTGAACTGAACAAGTAACGGTCAGTGATCTCGCTCCTGCCATCCATCTCCACCCTCTGACAAACAGAGGCTAGGGACACCATTCCTTACCCATCCTGGCTAATAGCCATTCATGGACTTAGCCTCCATGAATTTATCCATTTCTCTTTTCAACCCTGTTACTGTCCTAGACTACACGACCTCCTCAGGCAAGGAGTTCCCCAGGTTGACTGTGCACTGTGTGAAGAAGAACTTCCTTTTATTTGTTTTCCCATGAATTTCATTTGGTGGCCCCTAGTTCTTATATTATGGGAACAAGTAAATAACTTTTCCTTATTCACTCTCTCCACACCACTCATGATTTTACAGACCTCTATCATATCCTCCCTTCGTCTCCTCTTTTCCAAGCTGAAAAGTCCTAGCCTCTTTAAGCTCTCCTCCTATGGGACCTGTTCCAAACCCCTAATCGTTTTAGTTTCCCTTCTCTGAACCTTTTCTAATGCCCTTAGATCTTTTTTGAGGTGAGGAGACCACATCTGTATGCAGGATTCAAGATGTGGGCGAACCATGGATTTGTATAAGGGTGTAGGGAGCCAGGGTGGGTTCCCTCCGAACCAGAGGGTAAAGAGCCACCCTCTCAGCCTGAGTGGCCGGGGCCAGGCCAAGCGTACGCCAATGCCCGGAAGGGGTGGGGTGGGACAGAAGTAAAAAGAGTGGGCCCATGGAGGGCGGCAACTGGGAGGGAGGGAGACCGAGGCTGCTGGCTGCTCCCTCCAGACCCTGCTGCCGACCCAGGGCGGGTCCTGGGCCAGGAGAAACCTGACCAGGAGGAAGGACTGGGGCGACCAGGGCTGCCAGCCGCTGAGTCCACGGAGGGGCCCGGCTGTAGCCCGGGCCAGCGTGAGCCCGACACAGAGCGGGAACTGGAGCTGCCAGCCGCTGGACACCCGGACAAGCTGGAGGGACCGGAGAGGAAGTAGCCCAGGGGCAGAACTGCACTGTGTGGGGGGCGTATTTGGTCAGCGGGGCGTGGATGGTTCTCCACTCACCCAGCGGCGGGACCTTCGCCTCCCGCCACTGTCAGGGCCCTGGGCTGGAACGCAGTGGAGTCGGGTGGGCCTGCGTTCCCCTGCCCCGGCCAGCCCGCCTCGGGTAGCAGGACCGCGCACCGTAGACCCGCGCCGGCGTGCCCCGGGGCTTGAGGGGCGCACTACGGACTCCGGCCAGCACACCTTTTCCGCTAATTCCCCAGCGCCCGAAAGGTGTGACTGAGGCCTGCCCGTGGGACCATAGCTCTCCATCACTCCCTAGGGGCTCGGTGTACCGATTGAAACAGGTCACAAAGGGCAATAAGATCTTCTCCATCTTATTCTCTATCCCTTTTTTAATGATTCCTAACACCCCGTTTGCTTTTTTGACAGCCGCTGCGCACTGCATGGACGTCTTCAGTGAACTATCCACGGTGACTCCAAGATCTTTCTCCTGATTAGCTGGAGCTAAATTAACCCCCAATCATATTGGGGTTATTTTTTCCAATGTGCATTACTTTACATTTATCCACATTAAATTTCATTTGCCATTTTGCTGCCCAGTCACTTAGTTTTGTGAGATCTTTTTGAAGTTCTTCAGAATCTGCTTTGGTCTTAACTATCTTGAGCAGTTTAGTATCATCTGCAAACTTTGCCACCTCACCATTTATCCCTTTCTCCAGATTATTTATGAATAAGTTGAATAGGTTTGGTCCTAGGACTGACCCTTGGGGAACACCACAAGTTACCCCCTCCATTCTGAAAATTTACCATTTATTCCTATCCTTTGTTCCCTGTCTTTTAAACAGTTCTCAATCCATGAAAGGATCTTCCCTCTTATCCCATGGCAACTTAATTTAGGCAAGAGCCTTTGGTGAGGGACCTTCTCAAAGGCTTTTTGGAAATCTAAGTACACTATGTCGACTGGATCCCCCTTGTCTGCATGTTTGTTGCCCATTCAAAGATCTCTAAGAGATCAGTAAGACATGATTTCCCTTTACAGAAACCATGTTGACTTTTGCCCAACAATTTGCCCAGTACTGATGTTAGACTTACTGGTCTGTAATTACCAGGATCCCCTCTAGAGCCCTTTTAAAATATTGGTGTAACATTAGCTGTCTTCCAGTCACTGGGTACAGAAGCTGATTTAAAGGACAGGTTACAAACCCTAGTTAATCGTTCCACAATTTCACATTTGAGTTCTTTCAGAACTCTTGGGTGAATGCCATCTGGTCCCAGTGACTTGTTACTGTTAAGTTTCTCAATTAATTCCAAAACCTCCGCTAATGACACTTCAATCTGTGACAATTCCTCAGATTTGTCACCTACAAAGGATGGCTCAGGTTTGGGAATCTCCCTAACATCCTCAGACGTGAAGACTGAAGCAAAGAATTCATTTAGTTTCTCCGCCATGACTGTATCGTCTTTAAGTGCTCCTTTTGTATCTCGATCGTCCAGGGGCCCCACTGGTTGTTTAGCAGGTTTCCTGCTTCTGATGTACTTTAAAAACATTTTGTTATTACCTTTTGAGGTTTTGACTAGCTGTTCTTCAAACTCCTTTTTGGCTTTTCTTATTACACTTTTACACTTCATTTGGCAGTGTTTGTGCTCCTTTCTATTTACCTCACTAGGATTTGACTTCCACTTTTTAAAAGATGCCTTTTTATCTCTCACTGCTTCTTTTACATGGTTGTTAAGCCACGGTGGCTCTTTTTAAATTCTTTTACTGTGTTTTTTAATTTGGGGTATACATTTAAGTTGAGCATCTACTATGGTGTCTTTGAAAAGTGTCCATGCAGCTTGCAGGGATTTCACTCAAATACTCACCAGCAACCACACACCACACAACAGAACCACTAACCCAGGAACCTATCCTTGCAACAAAGCCCGTTGCCAACTGTGTCCACATATCTATTCAGGGGACACCATCACAGGGCCTAATCACATCAGCCACACCATCAGAGGCTCGTTCACCTGCACATCCACCAATGTGATGTATGCCATCATGTGCCAGCAATGCCCCTCTGCCATGTACATTGGTCAAACTGGACAGTCTCTACGTAAAAGAATAAATGGACACAAATCAGACGTCAAGAATTAGAACATTCAAAAACCAGTCGGAGAACACTTCAGTCTCTCTGGTCATGCAATTACAGACCTAAAAGTGGCAATTCTTCAACAAAAAAACTTCAAAAACAGACTCCAAAAAGAGAGACTGCTGAATTGGAATTAATTTGCAAACTGGATACAATTAACTTAGGCTTGAATAGAGACAGGGAGTGGATGGGTCATTACACAAAGTAAAACTATTTCCCCTTGTTTATTTCTCCTCCTATGGTTCTTGTCAACTGATGGAAATGGCTCATCTTAATTATCACTACAAAAGGTCCTCCACCGCTCTCCTGCTGGTAATCGCTCACCTTTCCTGATCACTCTGGTTACAGTGTGTATGGTAACACCCATTGTTTCATGTTCTCTGTGTATATAAATCTCCCCACTGTATTTTCCACTGCATGCATCCGATGAAGTGAGCTGTAGCTCACGAAAGCTTATGCTCTAATAAATCTCCTCTAATAAATCGGTTAGTCTCTAAGGTGGCACAAGTCCTCCTTTTCTTTTTACGGATACAGACTAACACGGCTGCTACTCTGAAACTCTAGTCACTGTACCTTTTAATTTCTGTTTAACTAACCTCTTCATTTTTGCACAGTTCCCCTTTCTGAAATTAAATGCCACAGTGTTGGGCTCCATTCTCAGACATCGCTGACATCCTTATCCACAAACACTCTCTCCTCGTGCTCCAGCCAGCAGGGAAATGGGCAGGAATTCTCGCTGTTCAGCCACGGGCCCACTGACACAATGGCACAGCCGTCAGTGTGCTGGGGAAGCTGGTCTGAGGAAACAATTGGAAACGATCACGCAGTGAGAACAGAACTAGTGTGCAGTGGGAGCGCTGCCAAAAGTCAGTAGTTGTGGCTGAGTGGTTAAGGCGATGGACTAGAAATCCATTGGGGGCTCCTTGCACGGGTTCAAATCCTGCCAACTACAGAGAATCATAGAATATCAGGGTTGGAAGGGACGCCTGAAGGTCATCTAGTCCAACCCCCTGCTCGAAGCAGGACCAATTCCCAATTAAATCATCCCAGCCAGGGCTTTGTCAAGCCTGACCTTAAAAACCTCTAAGGAAGGAGATTCTACCACCTCCCTAGGTAACGCATTCCAGCGTTTCACCACCCTCTTAGTGAAAAAGTTTTTCCTAATATCCAATCTAAACCTCCCCCACTGCAACTTGAGACCATTACTCCTCGTATGGTCTCGAGGCCAATGGTCTCGAGGCCAGTTACACTGACGCTTTGTTGCTTTAAGTTTGCTGCAAAAAGCTCTAGGCCGCTCCTCGAGGCCGTTTTATTTTGTTGCCAAAACAGGGCAGTTTTGTCACCCCGACGGGGCAGTGCGGTGTGTACACCAGCCAAAAGCTGGCGACTGAGGGAGCCTCGTGTGTTTTTCACACGCCCGAACAATATAATGATGCTGAAATAACTTGGTAGTGCAGACCTGGCCAAAGATTCTCTCTCTCTCTCTTTCTCTCTCTTTCACACACACACACACATGCTCTGCTTTTGCAGAATCCAAGCACAAGAAAAGCTTGTCAGGCCCCGGTGGGGTCTGGCAGGGAGTCAAGTGTGGGCAGACACCATGGCTTAGCTGGATACAGCACCGATTTCATAAACAGGAGATCCTGGCTTCAACTCCCAGGGGTGCCTTGTTGAGAGGCTTTTGGGGCACCTGGTATTGGCTACAGTCAGAGGACAAGATACAGAGCTAGATGGGCCTTTGGTCTAGCCCACTATGCCTGTTTTTATGGTTTAAATTACACTCACGGGCACTGATAATAGAGGTACTGAGCGTTTGGGAGGTAAGAGCTGATAGGTCAGTGTTCCAGGCCCCTCGCGGATGATCCCCCTTCCTCTGGGACAGGGCAGGTCTGAGCTCTCCCACCAAATGGCGCATTGTGGCTGGCAGATTCTGTGGGCGGCTCATTTAATTTATGCCAAGGGTGGAGTCCTGCTTAGTGCACCGTGTCTGAGAATAAAAATCCTAAACCACCCTTTGCACTAACGAATGCAGCGGGACGTGGTTTTGTCCCTGCCCCAAAGCAGAGCGACCAATGGAGAACTGCCACTGAGTCCAAGGTAATACTCCACGGCCGTTTTACCTTTTTCGCTTGCGAAACTCCCTTCCAACCTTGCGGGGTCCCAGAGCCCGGTGCTGAGCCTGAGCCGAGATGTCTACACTGCAAATTTCCCATCCGCTTCGAGCATCTTCCTTATCATGCCACTGCAGCATTTTGAATGTTGACTTGCCTCAGAGTAAGACCAGAAGTCCAGACTGGCTCCATTTGGCACCTTGGGTGGTAAGACACCACACTGACAGCTGGGTAGTTCTGTAAGTGTGTCCATGGCTGAACAGCGAGAATTCCTGCCCATTTCCCTTCTGGCTGGAGCATGGTTAGAGTGTGTTTGTGGTTAATTGTTCATTGTTCATTCCCTGCCTTGACAATTCAGACAGTCCCTTTCCCCAACATGTCGGCAGCACGTCAGTGATTCCAGTGGCAGGTTTTCTCTGGGGCACTGAGATTTTTGGGGGAGTTGGTGGCTCCTTTCCTTCCTCACCCTGGAGTAAACTCAGCTTTTTATTCCATCCTTGATGATTCATGGAAGAACAACAGCAGCATAAAGAAAGAGGAGAGTGAATATCTCACTGCCTGGGGGGGAGGTGGCCACGTCCCCTCTGTCTGACCATTGCCATTG
The DNA here is from genome assembly GCF_965140235.1 of Caretta caretta. NCBI lineage: Eukaryota > Metazoa > Chordata > Testudines > Cheloniidae > Caretta > Caretta caretta. Next base: position 7,497,769 of record NC_134233.1, read on the forward strand.
GAGGATAGAAAGTTTCAGTGGAATTGAATGCCCTGGCTCAGACAAGAGACACAGGACGATTTTGCTGTTCAGGGATCCGTGCAAAGGAAATTGTTTCTCTGTGTGCAAATGAGGAGGGAAATGAAACACCCACATGGTAGTGCTTAAGGCATAAGGGAACCCTATAGGCTTAGTTCTCAAGTTCTTGTCTTACTTTGCCCATCTGTCAATTTTGATTATTATGGATGGCAATATTTTGCCATTGGGTTGTGTGTTTACACAGATATTGACATTTATCAACAAATACATCATTCTTCCAAGCCTGTCCTTGGTGAGTTTAGAGGGAGACATTCACTCTCCCCAGCCCCTGTGCTAGGCCTGTGCTCCCCACTTCCCACGCTGCTGGGATCCTTCCCTGATCTCCCCCAAGATCTCTGCCCACCACCCCCACTTCTGGGATCCCCTCCCAACACTGTCCAACTCCCTTACTGACAGGATCCTTCCCAGTTCCTTTCAATTCCTGGTTTCAGAGTAACAGCCGTGTTAGTCTGTATTTGCAAAAAGAAAAGGAGTACTTGTGGCACCTTAGAGACTAACCAATTTATTTGAGCATAAGCTTTCGTGAGCTACAGCTCACTTCATCGGATGCATACCGTGGAAACTGCAGAAGACATTATATACACAGAGACCATGAAACAATACCTCCTCCCACCCCACTCTCCTGCTGGTAATAGCTTATCTAAAGTGATCATCAAGTTGGGCCATTTCCAGCACAAATCCAGGTTTTCTCACCCTCCACCCCCCCCCCCGCCCCCAAACTCACTCTCCTGCTGGTAATAGCCCATCCAAAGTGACCACTCTCTTTACAATGTGTATGATAATCAAGGTGGGCCATTTCCAGCACAAATCCAGGTTTTCTCACCCCCCCCCTTTTTTTTTTTCCCCAAAAACCACACACACAAACTCACTCTTCTGCTGGTAATAGTTCATCCAAAGTGACCACTCTCCCTACAATGTGCATGATAATCAAGTTGGGCCATTTCCAGCACAAATCCAGGTTTTCTCCCCCCCCCCCCCCAAACTCACTCTCCTGCTGGTAATAGCTCATCCAAACTGACCACTCTCTTTACAATGTGAATGATAATCAAGTGGGCCACTTCCAGCACTTGGATTTATGCTGGAAGTGGCCCACCTTGATTATCATACACATTGTAAGGAGAGTGATCACTTTAGATAAGCTATTACTAGCAGGAGAGTAGGGTGGGAGGAGGTATTGTTTTATGGTCTCTGTGTATATAATGTCTTCTGCAGTTTCCATGGTATGCATCCCATGAAGTGAGCTGTAGCTCACGAAAGCTCATGTTCAAATAAATTGGTTAGTCTCTAAGGTGCCACAAGTCCTCCTTTTCTTTTTTCAATTCCTGCCTCCCCTCTGAGCAAAAGCACTGCCCTATTCCCACACCGGGAATTGAACCCGGGCCGCCTGGGTGAAAACCAGGAATCCTGACCACTAGACCACATGGGACTGGCACTCCTGGGCATCTCTAAGCCAACCCCTCATGAGAGCAGCGGCGCCGCCCACCGGGGCCTGTGCCCAGGGCTGCACGAACCCTCCGGGTGCTGAGGTCTCCCCTCTATCCATTCCCGGTGCCTGTGATCAGGAACCACAGATCGGGGCTCTCAGGTGCCGCACAGACCGGGACTGAGGTTAGGACCCCCTCTTGTGCAAGGTGCTGTACAAACCCTGGCCAACACCTGCGGGGTTCCCTCAATTTCCCTCAGCCTCTGCTGCCCAACTCCTTCTGACCCCCTGTGGATCAACCCCCCCGCAATAAACCCACCTTTCCAAACAGTCCTTCTTCCCCTGCCCCCTCTCTTGGCTTGCACACCCCGGGCCCATCTGCTCCCGCCCCCCAGGTGAAGAAGCCATGGAGGCAACTTCAGCCACTGGAGACAGCCCCAGCCAGCGCTGCAGCCCGCCCCGGGGGTGCTCTTTGCAAGACGCAAGAAAGGGGAGCGGTGGGAACAAAGCCCAGAGGCTGGGGACGGGGCAGCGCCTGGGGGCGGGGCCTGTCACAGCCCGGGGGCGGGGCAGCGCCTGGGGGCGGGGCCTGTCACAGCCCGGGGGCGGGGCAGCGCCTGGGGGCGGGGCCTGTCACAGCCCGGGGGCGGGGCAGCGCCTGGGGGCGGGGCCTGTCACAGCCCGGGGGCGGGGCAGCGCCTGGGGGCGGGGCTCGGGCCCGGACCAGACGCAGCTGTTGCCTCCCGGGAGCCCGGGCTGGGCAGCGGCTGCTCCCCCCTGGGGTCCCTGCTGGGGGGGGGCCCATCATTAAAGCTCCTTCCCTGCCATGTGGGGTACCAGCCTCCTAGAGCCCCGGACTCTCACCATCCGCTCCGGAGCCAGGGACTCCAGGTGAGTGAGAGCCCCCGGGGGGAGCGCTGGGGCCGGGCGGGAACGTGACTCTCTGCCCCGGGGAGCCCCAGGCGCTGCAGCCCCCGGGAATCGGCTCCCTGGTTTGCCCACGGGCCGGCCAGCCGCGCTGGAGCCGCCTGAGCCCTAGCGGAGCGGCCGGTCTCAGCTGCAGCCAGGATCTGCCCCTGGCCCCGCTGAGATGCAGGTGGGGGGGCAGAGAATGGGGCCCGGGGGTTCCCCTTTGTGTGGCTGGAGGTGGTGGGGAGGGGAAGGACGGTCTCTGTGCAGCCAGGACAGTCCGGGGGGAGAAGTGTGTGTGTGTGTGTGAGAGAGGGGGGGTGAGCTCCTTGCATCCTTTTCCTGTTTGTGCCATATACTGAAACAATTCTCTCTAGTTTCCCCCCTTTTCTCTCCCCTTACCACATATGGCTATGAAATCCAAGGCGTTTCCCTCGCTTTTCCTAAAATTGACTCTCTGTTCTCTTCTTTTTCCCTATTTTCTCCCTAATTCTCAAATTGTAATTTACTTATTCTCCTCAGCTCTGGGATATTTCCTCACCCATTTTGTCTGCAGGAATTTGTCCTTGTTTGAGTGGGAAGTTGTTGCCCTGAGTCATTCCCCAAAAGGGGTCGGGGTTAGTGGGTGCTCTTTGGGGGAGCCTTGAGACACGGCTTCCTCTGGGGTGGGGATGGGGTTGCTGTCCTCTGCCACCAAGAGGGCATGGTAGGGGAAGGGAGGAGCCAGTGGCCTCTATGGAGCCTGCCCAGCCCCTTTGATTCTGCTCCTAGCACCAGCAGAAGAGTGAATTTGTGTGGGGGGGTGGAGGGTGAGAAAACCTGGATTTGTGCTGGAAATGGCCCACCTGTTGATCACTTTAGAGAAGCTATTACCAGCAGGACAGTGGGGTGGGAGGAGGTATTGTTTCATATTCTCTGTGTGTATATAAAGTCTGCTGCAGTTTCCACAGTATACATCTGATGAAGTGAGCTGTAGCTCACGAAAGCTCATGCTCAAATAAATTGGTTAGTCTCCAAGGTGCCACAAGTACTCCTTTTCTTTTTGCTCCTTTATAGCATCTTGTTGAAAGACTTTATTACTGGGTGTCAGGTATCAGGGGGTAGCCGTGTTAGTCTGTATCCACAAAAACAACAAGGAGTCCGATGGCCCCTTAAATAACAGATTTATTTGAGCATAAGCTTTTGTGGGTATAAACCCCACTTCTTCAGATGCATGGAGTGAAAATTACAGATGCAGACATAAATATTCAAAAACCAGTTGGAGAACACTTCAGTCTCTCTGGTCACTGGATTACAGACCTAAGAGTGGCAATTCTTCAGCAAAAAAAACTTCAAAAACAGACTCCAAGGAGAGACTGCTGAATTAGAATTAATATGCAAACTGGATACAATTAACTTAGGCTTGAATAAAGACTGGGAGCGGATGGGTCATTACACAAGTAAAACTATTTCCCCATGTTTATGCCCCCCCCCCCCCCCCCCCACACACACTGTTCCTCAGTGTTCTTGTCAACTGCTGGAAATGGCCCACCTTGATTATCACTACAAAAGGTCCCCCCCCCCCCCCCGCTCTCCTGCTGGTAATAGCTCAACTTACCTGATCGCTCTGGTTACAGTGTGTATGGTAACACCCATTGTTTCATGTTCTTTGTGTATATAAATCTCCCCCTGTATTTTCCACTGAATGCATCCAATGAAGTGAGCTGTAGCTCATGAAAGCTTGTGCTCAAATAAATTGGTTCGTCTCTAAGGTGCCACAAGTCCTCCTTTTCTTTTTGTGAATACAGACTAACACGGCTGCTACTCTGAAACTAGACATAAATATACCGGCACACGAAGAGAAGGGAGTTACCTAACCAGTGGAGAACACTTCAATCTTCCTGGACATTCTATAACAGATTTGAAAGTGGCTATACTTGAACCCACATACACACAAAAAAAGCCCTTCAGAAACAGTCTTCAAAGAGAACCAGCAGAACTGAACTTCATTTGCAAATTTAACACCATGAATTTGGGTTTGAATAGGGACTGGGAGTGGCTGGCTCATTACAAAAGCAGCTTGGCCTCTCCTGGAATTGACCCCTCCTCATCTATTGTTGGGAGTGGACTACATCCGCCCTGATCAAATTGGCCCTGTCAACACTGGTTCTCCACTTGTGAGATAACTCCCTTCTCTTCATTTGCCAGTAAATTTCTGTCTGCATCTTGTAATTTTCACCCCATACATCTGAAGAAGTGGGGTTTTTACCCACAAAAGCTTATGCTCAAATAAATTTGTTAGTCTTTAAGGTGCCACCAGATTCCTTGTTGTTTTTATTACTGGGGAGGCTGAAAAATGTCTCTGTGGGTTTAGCCCAAGCAGGAGGGACCAGGTCCACACTGTATTAAAGAGATCAAGCATTTTCCCAGCATGGCAGAGTCTAGGGTGTCTGTCTGCAGGGAAAGGGCCTGGAGGAATCGTGATGTGAAATCAAAGCCTGTTCTTAAACCTCCACAACTGCCCTTCTCGCCCTGCCAGTCTGCAGAATGACGTCCATGTTTCCCTCCAGCTCATCCCATCCTCTCATGGGACGGGGGAGAGAAATGGCTGCAAAGGAGCCAGTTCAGGTAGGGATTACTGGGGGGTTGCTGGTGGGCTCCTGCAGGAGGGAGAGGGACAGCAAACCCCGGAGATGGGAAGGTTTGCACCGTCTGGTTTGGAGGTTGGGTGGAGAAAGGGAGGAGGCCAGGGTGTAGCAAATCTCTTGGGACTTGTTTAATATGTGGCTTAGATTCTAGGAACAGATCCGTGAGGTTAGAAGATTGAAATGCCCTAATTTGTGGAACAGGAAACAACCCACCTAGGTGGGGCTAGAAAAATGGAGCAGACTCCCAGTGCTGGAGCCAGAGCTGATTAACCAGTGGCTGCTATGAGATATAGAGGGGGCACCCACCAGTGAAGCTTAGGGAGGGGTTGTGGGGCCTCTTTCTGAGGCCCCACAACATACTATAAAAACTTGATGGCCCCACATATGCATGGTTTTCTGCATATAAAAGCCAGGGCTGGGCATTAGGGGGTGGCAACCAGGGCAATTGCCTGGGGCCCATGTGACACGGGCCCCTGCAAAGCTAATTACTCAAGCTTTGGCTTCAGCCCCTGAGGCTCATGGCCTCAGGCTTCAGTCCCATGCAGTGAGGTTTGGGCTTTCTGCCCTAGGCCCAAGCAAGTCGAACACTGGCCCCACTTGGAGGACCGCTTCAAACCTGCTTGCAGTCCCTCAGAGGTCCAGGGACCCCTGGTTGAGAACCACTGCCTTGGAGGATATGCCCCTCCCTCCATATCCAGCTCCAGGACTGGCCTTAGGGAAAATGGCACCCTGGGTGAACTTGTATTTTAGTGTCTCCCATCACCCCTGGTCCTCCCAGGCTCCCCACCATCACGTCCAGGCCCCGATGCCTCCCTCTAGTGCTTAATTTGTATAGAAAGACGTGCCAGAGCTCAGCCGTGGCACAAATAAAGCGCTGGCAGGGAGGCCTGACAGCGGCTGGTACTGGCCGAGCGCCCAGCTCTGAAGGCAATGCCACTGCCAGCAGAAGTAAGGGTGGGATGGTATGTGGTGTATTGTGTAGCCTTTTATTTTATTTAAAGTGCATTTTGTAATGTGGCATCCCACCACCGTGTGTTCAGCTCTGGTGGCTACAGTTTCAAGCTTAACAGAAAGAAAAGGAGGACTTGTGGCACCTTGGAGACTAACAGATTTATTTGAGCATGAGCTTTCGTGAGCATCCGATGAAGTGAGCTGTAGCTCACGAAAGCTTATGCTCAAATAAATTTGTTAGTCTGTAAGGTGCCACAAGTCCTCCTTTTCTTTTTTCATTGGAGTCTGTTTTTGAAGTTTTTTGGCTGAAGAATTGCCACTTTTAGGTCTGTAATCGAGTGACCAGAGAGATTGAAGTGTTCTCCGACTGGCTTTTGAATGTTCTAATTCTTGACGTCTGATTTGTGTCCATTTATTCTTTTACGTAGAGACTGTCCAGTTTGCCCAATGCACATGGCAGAGGGGCATTGCTGGCACATGATGGCATATATCACATTGGTAGATGTGCAGGTGAACGAGCCTCTGATAGTGTGGCTGATGTGATTAGGCCCTGTGATGGTGTCCCCTGAATAGATATGTGGACACAGTTGGCAACGGGCTTTGTTGCAAGGATAGGTTCCTGGGTTAGTGGTTCTGTTGTGTGGTGTGTGGTTGCTGGTGAGTGTTTGCTTCAGGTTGGGGGGCTGCCTGTAAGCAAGGACTGGCCTGTCTCCCAAGATTTGTGAGAGTGATGGGTCATCCTTCAGGATAGGTTGTAGATCCTTGATGATGCACTGGAGAGGTTTTCGTTGGGGGCTGAATGTGATGGCTAGTGGCTTTCTGTTATTTTCTTTGTTGGGCCTGTCCTGTAGTAGGTAACTTGTGGGTACTCTTCTGGCTCTGTCAGTCTGTTTCTTCACTTCAGCAGGTGGGTATTGTAGTTGTAAGAAAGCTTGACAGAGATCTTGTAGGTGTTTGTCTGAGGGATTGGAGTAAATGCGGTTGTATCATAGAGCTTGGCTGTAGACAATGGATTGTGTGGTGTGGTCTGGATGAAAGCTGGAGGCATGTAGGTAGGAATAGCGGTCAGTAGGTTTCTGGTATAGGATGGTGTTTATGTGACCATTGTTTACTAGCACTGTAGTGTCCAGGAAGTGGATCTCTTGTGTAGACTGGTCCAGGCTGAGGTTGATGTTGGGATGGAAATTGTTGAAATCATGGTGGAATTCCTCAAGGGCTTCTTTTCGTTCACCTGCACATCTACCAATGTGATATATGCCATCATGTGCCAGCAATGCCCCTCTGCTATGTACATTGGCGAAACTGGACAGTCTCTACGTAAAAGAATAAATGGACACAAATCAGATGTCAAGAATTAGAACATTCAAAAACCAGTCAGAGAACACTTCAATCTCTTTGGTCACTCGATTACAGACCTAAAAGTGGCAATTCTTCAGCAAAAAAACCTTCAAAAACCGACTTCCAACGAGAGACTGCTGAATTGGAATTAATTTGCAAACTGGATACAATTAATTTAGGCTTGAATAAAGACTGGGTGTGGATGGGTCATTACACAAAGTAAAACTACTTCCCCATGTTCACCCCCCCCACACACACACACACTGTTCCTCAGATGTTCTTGTCAACTGCTGGAAATGGCCCACCTTGATTATCACTACAAAAGGTTTTTCCCCCCTCCACCCGCACGCCCGCGGCTCTCCTGCTGGTAATAGCTCACCTTATCTGATCACTCTTGTTACAGTCTGTATGGAAACAATGGGTTTTGTTTCATGTTCTCTGTGTATATAAATCTCCCCACTATTTTCCACTGAATGCATCCGATGAAATGAGCTGTCGCTCACGAAAGCTTATGCTCGAATAAATTGGTTAGTCTCTAAGGTGCCACAAGTCCTCCTGTTCTTTTTGCGGATACAGACTGACACGGCTGCTCCTCTGAAACCTATCATGTATGTGACACTAACATTTGACTTCAGCATTGATATTAGTATCATACTTGGAACTATGTTTATTTTCATAGGAAATTTTAAGTTACTTTACAGATATAACTAAAAATGCAATTTGAAGGTACGTGATCTTCATCTGCACAGTGTCTATTTTGAGTTTAGCTAATTCTTTTTTTAAACAAGCACTGCTAAGGTAAGCACAAGCAAAATTTACAGTCTATGCTTTGATTGTGCCATTTTCAATAATGAACGAAAACGCACAATATGTTAATTACAGTAATGATGATAATTACTCCAGCCAGGACCGGTTCGGCATTTGAGAACTCATTGCTCAAAGAACTGAATTTAAGCAGAAGACAGAAATAAAATTATGAAACGCGCAGACCAGTTACAAAGCTAAAATAACAGCACTGTAATCCTTAACGAATGTGAAAGAATAAAATTACAGAGAAGGTATGTGCATTGCGTATTTTGACAGGAAGTAATAACAGTAATTGAAGTGTCTGTTGTGGGGTGTGTGTGTGTGTGTGTGTGTGTTGGGGGAGTGTGAGAGACACAGCACACTGTCACTTCACACACATTGGTGCTCACTAGTCTGAAGGCTGCGGCCAGCAGCTCCCACGCCTGACCCCAAGGCAGCAGGACAGACTCGTGTCCCCTGCCTCAGTTCCGGAGAGACCGAGCACGGAAGCAGGAGGGTGGGGCCATCCTGACATCAGGAACCCCCCCTGCACAGCACACAGGAGGCTCCTGGGGGCTGCTGGCCGGAGGCAGCTCCACGGGAGGGGAGGGGGCAGGGCTGCAGGAACAGTTGCAGCAGCAGACAGCTGAAGAGAGGTAGGGAGATGAGTCAGGACACCCCTGCCAGAGGAACCCCCTCAGCAAGGGCCCCCCTGGAATGTCGCCTAGTCCGCGCCCCGCTAAGGCTGGGCCTGTCCAGTTCCTCACAATGAGAACAGCGCTGGGCTTCCTACCAGGGAGCTGTCCCTGGACCCTGCTAGGGGCTCCATTTCCTGTATCAGTCGGTGGCTAGTAGGTGTGTGATGGATCTGCTGGGAGAGACGAGGGGCTCTCTCTTTTCCCCCTGACACTTGCCGTTTTTTGGGTGCTCTGAGTGGGTTGGGGGTGGGACTCCTGACAAAAAGCCACCCAGAGCTCCCATTTGATTGGCTCCTCTCCCCCACAAATAGTGGGGCTGTGAGTGGGGCAGCAGGTACTGACTGTTTGGACTCTTTCTCTTTCAGGGGCTGGTGACCTTCGAGGAGGTGGCTGTGTATTTCACCAGGGAAGAGTGGGCTCTGCTGGACCCCGCTCAGAGAGCCCTCTGCAGAGACGTCATGCAGGAGACTTTGGTCTTGCTGGGTAAGGAGTCCTGTCCCCTGGGTTATTAGAAGCTGTGGGGTCTCTAAAGAACCTGAGTAGTAATAACTTTATACCTTCATTCATCATACAAGTTTTGACAAGTTTCCTTGTCCCCCCCCCCTTTTTTTTTTTTTTTTGGCCTTATCTCCCACCCACTAGAATAATTTTTTGGACATTTGCTTTTTTGGTGCCATCAGTCATTGTAAAATGGCATTTAGTGTATCCTTATTGGATACATTCATAACTACATTAATAACTAGAGCTTTCATGCCTTTACCTCTTTTTAAGAGGAAAATATGCCACCTGTAGAAATGAGTAAATACATGTATGACTGATGCATGGCTTGTGTGACAATTAAATGAGCTCATCTTTTGATAGCGGAGCGTATAATGTTGCCATTTAGGAGTCCAAGGGTCAAGGGAGAACAGAGCCATGGGAGGGGAGGAGAAGGGGGAGTAGATCATTCTGGGGTGCCAGGACATGGGGAAGGTGTGTGCAGGATTAGCGGTATGGAGCGGGGGGGGATGAGGTAGTGAGATGAGGAGGGAACATAAAAAGCTCCCAAGGTGCCGGGAGGTGGTGACGGCTGAGAGTAATGGGAAGAAAGGGAGGGGAGTGTGGAGGAAGGCACCCAGGAAGTGGGCTGGGTGGGTCAGTTTGAGGGAAGAGAGGTTTGGGGATCTAGATCTGTGGGGGATCCCAGACCTTTAACCCCGAATCCCTACCCAAGTCTTGTTGCTTTAGAGCCTACGCTCCAGTTTTATTTCTGTTCAGTTTCACTTCATTATACATTTCCCCCCCAAATATTATTTTAACTCTTGACCTCCCTCTCCCACTCATTACCCCCCTCCCCATCTCTATGCACAGCGACCCCGGCCACCGATCCTGAGTCCTTGCTGCATTCCTCCCTCCCATAGCCGGGCCACTACCCAGCACAAACGGACACTGTTGATGGTGTCACAGAGTGACAATTTTTACACCTCTAAGGTTACATATTGGGGTACAGCTTGCCCCTGTACCTGGCTACTCAAAGTTAATTGAGAAGATGAAATTTGGTGAAAGACACAGAACTTGATTTAATACAGACCGTTATAACTGAAATCATAGGCAAGGATCAATGCACCTAACGATTAGACTAAGATAAGTGTAGTAAAGAGGGTCTTGCACTCTGCATACTTGCCAGTTATGGACACCATTGGAGACAAAGATCAAAGGACAAGGGAGACCATCAGAAGGGAGGCCCTGCTTCAATTTACACTGTCTCCAGGACCTGACAAACAAAAAAATGGTGACTAGGAGAGGTATTTTATCTGCTTCCTTATGGTAATAGTACAGATATATACGATATCTGCTCCTTTACTCTGATTACAAGACTGTCAATATCTGCCACAACCCATATGTGGCCTTTGGGAAGTCCATCATTAAGCATCAAGACTCATGATTTACATCACTTATTAATAAATAATTCCAATATATGAATGCAGTCCAACTGCTGAGATACTGCATAGCAATCTAATTGCTGAAGCGCCCCCCCCCCCCACTTCCTTCTTTCAGAATCCTGTGGCTTATTGCACCTGTTTGTGGTTCCTCATTAGTCTCTCAGAATGAGGGTGCAAAATATCTGACCTGGGATTCTCTCCTTAGGCCTATTCAGGTAAATCCCAGACTTTAGCATAACCACTCCCATAAAGCCTGGACCTAATATAAGGGCCTTAACCAGTGATGAGCTGCCAAATATTAACCACCGGTTCCCTCCCCGTGCCCCAGGACTCCTGCCCCATCCACCCCTGTCCCCTGACTTCTCCCGGAACCGGGCAGGAGGATCTCGTGGGCCACTGTAGTGGATGCCCACCCCACCCCTAAGAGCCAGAGGGACCTGCTGGGGGGCGAGATGGTGAGTCCTGGTGGTGCTTACCTGGGGCTGCTCCCGGGAAGCATCCGGCAGGTCCCTCTGGCTCCTAGGGGTGGAGGAGCGTAGCTGGGGGGAGCAGGGGGAGCGGCTGCTCCCCCCACTGATCACATCAAAAGTGGCGCCTTAGGTGCCGACTCCCTGGGTGCTGCGGGGCTGAAGCACCCCCAGGGAAAATTTGGTGGGCGCAGAGCACCCACCGGCAGCTCCCCGCCCGGCCCCAGCTCACCTCTGCTCCGCCTCCGCCCCTAAACACACCGCCCCGCTCTCCTTCTCCATCCCACGAATCAGCTGTTTGGGCATGGAGAAGCAGAGCAGGGTGGAGCATAACTCAGGAGGTGGGGGGGGAGCGGAGGTGAGCTGGGGCCGGGCGTGGGACGGGGCGGGGACCTGCTGGTGGGTGCTCTGCACCCACCAAATTTTCCCTGTGGGCGCTCCAGCCCCAGAGCACTCCCGGAGTCGGTGCCTAAGGCACCACTTTGGGCCGGTTGTTAAATGTCAAAGCCCTTTTAGAAGTCGCGGGACAACCGGTTCTCAAAGGGCTTCTAAATTTAACAACCGGCTCCAGCTCACCACTGCCATTAACAAGCTTAATAACCCATTTATTTCTGTTCACCTCCTTGCCCCTCCATGCATGTTCCAAGCTGATAAGCAATACTCTGATAATGACATTTTACCTCTAGCAAGTATAAAATTACCCACAAGACCTGAGACTGGGTGTCATGAAGTCCCTGGGCGATGCTCTGGAACTGCTCCCCATGAAGCCAGGCAGGACTCTGGGGAAGTCTCCTTTCTGTGAGCAGCCTGTCTTCAGGACACCCAGCTCACACAGCTTCCACCTTCCTGGGTCTGACCTCGGAGCATTCAGCCTCCTCTGCCCCTCCGTGCGCTTCCCCCCCAGCGAGTCCGCTCAGGCGGGGCTCCTGGGGAAGCCAGAGGGTCCTGCACCCCAACTTCGCAGTCAGACGTGACTCTCAGCCAGCCAGTAAAACAGAAGGTTTATTAGACGACAGGAACATGGTCTAAAACAGAGCTTGCAGGTGCAGAGAACGGGACCCCTCAGCTGGGTCCATTTTGGGGGGCAGTGAGCCAGACAACCAGGTCTGCCCTTCACTCCATGTCCCAGCCAGCCCCAAACTGAAAACCCCCTCCAGCCCCTCCTCCTCTGGGCTTTGTTCCTTTCCCGGGCCAGGTGGTCACCTGATTCCTTTGTTCTCCAACCCTTCAGCTCTCACCTTGCAGGGGGGAAGGGCCCAGGCCATCAGTTGCCAGGAAACAGGGTGTTGGCCATTCTCTGTGTCCAGACTCCTGCACACACATACCCTCTAGGGCTCTGCAATGATCATACACCCTTACTCCACCCCCTAGATACTTAAGAACTGCCTAGGGGAAACTGAGGCACCCCCACACTATTCAGAGGAAACATTAAGAACAGTCCCACTTCGTCACATCGGGTCATGGGTCACAGGTCGGGGTCAACAGGAGTGAGAGTTTGGGGAGAGCCTTGTCCCCCCCCTCTCCATCTGCAGCAACCTAAAGCTGTCGTCCTTCCAGGCTCCTTGTGTCTCTGAGCCTGTCCCTCCTGAAGTTGTGTGGCCTAGTTCTTGTTTCTTACGTTCTCCTTTTCTGGAAGAATTAGAGGCTGTTACTCTGAAACTAAAATTCAGGAGCAACAGCTGTGTTAGTCTGTATTCGCAAAAAGAAAAGGAGTACTTGTGGCACCTTAGAGACTAACCAATTTATTTGAGCATGAGCTTTCGTGAGCTACAGCTCACTTCATCGGATGCATACTGTGGAAACTGCAGAAGTCAAAGAAACTAACAAAGAACTTCGGTGGAGTTTAGCTCTCCAAGATTTTGATTTTGACATCCAACACATCTCAGGAGCTTCTAACCAAGTGGCTGATACACTCTCCCGTGAAAGTTTCCCAGAATCAACTGGTTAAAATCGTCCTTGAGATGTAGAAAATATTGTTAGTCTTTATGTACTTGGTAGTATATTTAGAGATGCATGTGTCTTATTAACTCTGTTTTTCCTAGAGCTCCAGGAAGAAATCCCAGCCAATGTTTCACCCTAGCTGAGATTTGGGGGGCGTGTCATAAATATAAAGGGAAGGGTAAACCCCTATGAAATCCCTCCTGGCCAGGGGAAAGCTCCTCTCACCTGTAAAGGGTTAAGAAGCTAAAGGTAACCTCGCTGGCACCTGACCAAAATGACCAATGAGGAGACAAGATACTTTCAAAAGCTGGGAGGAGGGAGAGAAACAAAGGGTCTGTGTGTCTGTCTATATTCTGTCTTTGCCGGGGATAGACCTTCTGCAGTTTCCACAATATGCATCCAATGAAGTGAGCTGTAGCTCACGAAAGCTTATGCTCAAATAAATTGGTTAGTCTCTAAGGTGCCACAAGTACTCCTTTTCTTTTTGCTGAATTTTAGTGTTTAGTTCCCCAGCGTTTTCCACATTACACATCTCCCTCCCATTACACCTGAGTCACTAGATTTCCTAATTCCCCAAAATGTGCTTTTGCGATGTCACAGTTCTGGGGTAGCTAAGCCTTTGACCTGCCTCCATGCTCTGCTCAAGGAATGCCCTTCCGGTATCAGGCCTCTAGCCAGCCCCTCTCTATGGGTAGGGACCCACATGCCTCTCCTTTTTGACCAGGGTTGGAGGATTGCAGCTAGTCCAGTGAACACAGTGGAGGACAAACATCCTGTTCCTGTGCTTTGGTTTCTCTCCAAGGGCTGTGAGCTGTGTGTGTGTGTGTAAAATAGAGGTGGGAATTTTGGTGGTACTTCTATGATGCGAATACACACCTCAGTTTCCCTCTGTGATTAGTATTGCTATGATTAGACAGAGCAGGAGACATGAGGTGTTTTGTCATGTAGCTGTCATGGGGTGATCTGAATGGCTCATTAAGGACTGGCTGGAACCAACTTACATCAGTGGAATACCCGACAGAGACAAGGGAATAATTGTCACCTGTCCACGGGAGGATCTCCGCTTGGCTGAGTGAAGCATACATGGACTCGTTGTGTTTTTGGGAGCAGGAAGAAATGGGCTCACAGACGCAGGGAGCTCTACTGGATCGAAGACGAATGGACAGGCACAGTGAAAGGAAACTGTTTTCAACAGCAGCATGGCTCAAGGGCATTGTCCAGTCTGGACTATATTGTCTTCTTTGCTTCTCTGTCCTAATCTAAGGACTTTCCAATGCTGTGTTTCGGTTGACTAATAAACCCTGCTATGTTTTAAAAGTCTGCCCAGTATCACAGCAAAAACTTGCTGAGGTGCATTGAAGCATGAATGAGGAACGGTCTCTGAAGAGGAGTGTAGTTCAGCTGGGCCTGCTGGCAGAGTTCACGGGTTGAAATAGGAGCGTTGAAGCCAGAGGCTTCCCAAGGGCTGTTTAAAATCCAGGGCATTGCACAGATCCTATGGATCCATGACAGTGTGCCTTATGGGGAAAAGATATAAAACAAGAAAAGGATCTAAATGCATATTTACCGTGGCCCCCTCATCAGTCCTCATGGGACTCCCTGATCAGTTCCAAAGTGTATTAAAACCTTCCTTAAAGGCTTACCTCTTAACCCTGGTCTACGCTACAGGGTTAGGTTGAATTTAGCAGCGTTGGGTTGATTTTAAAATGAATGCATCTACACAACCAACCCCATTCCGTTGACCTAAAGGGCTCTTAAAATCAACTTCTGTACTCCTCCCCGGCGAGTGGAGTAGCGCTAAAATCGACCTTGCTGGGTGGAATTTGGGGCAGTGAAGATGCAATGCGACGGTATTGGCCTCCGGGAGCTATCCCAGTGTGCTCCAATGTGACCGCTCTGGCCAGCACTCTCAACTCCGATGCACTAGCCAGGTAGACAGGAAAAGCCCCAGGAAATTTTTAATTTCATTTCCTGTTTGGTCTGCATGGCGAGCTCAGCAGGACAGGTGACCATGCAGTCCCCCCAGAATCGCAAACGAGCTCTAGCATGGACCAAAAGGGAGACACTGGATCTGATTGCTGTATGGGGAGAAGAATCTGTGGAGGCAGAACTCCGATCAAAAAGAAGAAATGCAGATATACATGCCAAAATCGCACAGGGCCTGGTGGAGAGAGGCTACACCAGGGACACACAGCAGTGCCCCGTGAAAGTCAAGGAGCTCAGGCAAGCCTACCAAAAAACAAAGGAGGCAAATGGTCGCTCCAGGTCAGAGCCCCATACATGCTGCTTCTATGATCAGCTGCATGGCATTCTAGGGGGGACCCTACCACCACCCCACCACTGTCCATGGACAGCTGCAAGGGGGGAGTCTCACACAACAGGGAGGAGGATTTTGTGGATGAGGGGGAGGAAGAGAATGAGCAGCAGGCACGTGGTGAATCCGTTTTCCCCAGCAGCCAGGACCTTTTCATCACCCTGGAGCCAATACCCTCCCAAGGCGGGATCCCCGACCCTGAAGCTGGAAAAGGCAGCTCTGGTGAGTGCACATTTGTAACTACAGTACAGGGGTTTAAAGGCAGTAGTGTTTAATGTTTGATTTGCCCTGAAGACTTGGGATACATTCGCGGCCAGTACAGCTACTGGAAAAGTCTGTTAACGTGTCTGGGGATGGAGCGGAATCCTCCAGGGACGTCTCCATGAAGCTCTCCTGGAGGTACTCTGAAAGCCTTTGTGGAAGGTTTCTGGGGAGGGCTGCCTTATTTCATCCTCCACGGTAGGACGCTACCATGCCAAGCCAGTAGTAAGTGGTCTGGAATCATTGCAGCACAAAGCATGGCAGCGAATGGTTCTGGGTTTTGGTCACATTCAAGCAACATTCGGTCTTTATCTTTCTGTGTTAGCCTCAGGAGAATGATATCATTCATGGTCACCTGGTTGAAATAGAGGAATTTGTCTAAGGGAACAGTAAAAGGACCCCATTCATGCTGGGTTGTTTGCGCTTGGCTAAAAGGGATCATCCCAGAGAATAGCCACGTGGTGGGGGGAGGGGTGAAGGGACCATCCCAAAGAATAGCCACATGGTGGGGTGGGGGTAGGTGTGTGCTGCATATCCACCCGAAAACTGCAGCCCCTCCTTTTAAATGTGAAACCCAGCCAGCACTGCATGCTATGGGAAAGGAGGCCACTGCAATGTGAAACCATTCCCACATGTTCTGCATGAGAAGCCAACCCCGCGTACCCTGAGCCTTACCATGGCTGCCTGGAATCTGAATTCTGCTGCCCAGCTGTGTGTGATGTGTCACCATGCTGGCAGGCACTCAATATAAAAGGCAAAATGTGACCTTGTACCTAAAGCGCATGTGCTGTCTGCTGTGAATTGCTTGATTCACTGTGAAAGAGTCTCCCTTTTGTTCTCAGAAATGTATCATCTTAAATTTTACTCTCCTTTTTATCTGCCCCCAGGTGCAAATGTTTCTATGGTCCCCCCATTGTCTCTATCCCTGTGGTTATCACAGATTGGAAGGTGAAAAAAACGCACTCACAGTGACATGTTTTCCGAGCTCATGCAGTCCTCTCCCACTGATAGGGCACAGCCTAATGCATGGAGGCATTCCATGGCAGAGGACAGGAAAGCATTAAGTGAGTGCGAAGAGCAGAGGCAGGAGGTGATGCTGAGGCTAATGGGGGAGCAAACGGACATGATGAAGCGACTGTTGGAGCTGCAGGAACGCCAACAAGAGCACACACCCCTGCTGCATCCATTGTATAACCACCTACCCTCCTCCCCAAGTTCCATATCCTCCTCATCCAGACGCCCAAGAACGTGGGGGGGAGGCTCCGGGCACCCAGCTATTCCACTCCACAGGATGGCTCAAGCAACAGAAGGCTGGCATTCATACAGTTTTGATTTGTAGTGTGGCCACAATAAGCAATGTGGCCTTGTCCTTCCCTCCTCCCGTACCGTATCGCACCCCACCCAGGCTACCTTGTCAGTTATCTCACTTTTTTAAAAATTAATAAAGAAAGAATGCATGGTTTCAAAACAATAGTTACTTTATACCCTTTGCCAGCTGTGATTGAATGGGGGAGGGTGGTTGGCTTACAGGGAATTAAAGTCAACAAAGGGGGCAGGTTTGCAGCAAGAAGAAACACACACAACTGTCACACTGTACCCTGGCCAGTCAAGAAATTGGTTTCCAAAACCTCTCTGACACATAGCACGCCTAGCTATGCTCTTCTAATCACCCTGGTGTCTGGCTGCTCAAAATCAGCCACCAGGCAATTTGCCTCAACCTCCCACCCTGCCATAAACGTCTCCCCCTTATTCTCACAGATATTATGGAGCACACAGCAAGCAGCAATAACGATGGGAATGTTGGTTGCGCTGAGGTCTAACCTAGTCAGCAAACAGTGCCAGTGGGCTTTTAAAAGTCCAAAGGCACATTCTATCACCATTCTGCACTTGCTCAGCCTAAAGCTGAACTACTCCTTTCTACTGTCCAGGCTGCCTGTGGACGGCTTCATGAGCCATAGGAGCAAGGGGTAGGCTGGGTCCCCAAGGATAACTATTGGCATTTCAACACCCCCCCGTGGTAATTTTCTGGTCTGGGAACTAAGTCCCTTCTTGCAACTGCTCAAACAGCCTGGAGTTCCTAAAGATGCGAGCATCATGCACCTTTCCCGGCCACCCCACGTTGATCTCAGTGAAACGTCCTTTGTGATCCACCAGTGCTTGCAGCCCCATTGAGAAGTATCCCTTGCTGTTTACGTACTGGTTGGCAAGGTGGTCTGGTGCAAAGATAAGGATATGGGTTCCATCTATCGCCCCACCACAGTTAGGGAACCCCATTGCAGCAAAGCCATCCAGTATGAGCTGCACATTTCCCAGAGTCACTACCCTTGATAGCAGAACATCAGTGATTGCATTGGCTACTTGGATCACAGCAGTCCCCACAGTAGACTTGCCCACTCCAAATTGATTCCCGACTGACTGGTAGCAGTCAGGTGTTGCAAGCTTTCACAGGGCTATTGCCACTCTCTTCTCAACTGTCAGAGAAGCTGTCATCTTGGTATTCCTGCACTTCAGGGTGGGGGAAAGCAACTCACAAAGTTCAAGGAAAGTGGCCTTACGCATGCGAAAGTTTTGCAGCCACTGTGAATTATCCCAAACCCACAACAATATGCGGTCCCACCAGTCTGTGCTTGTTTGCCTGGCCCAGAATCAGCATTCCACTGTATCAACCAGCCCTACTGCCGCCATGATGTCCCAATTGCCACAGCCCGTGCTTTCAGGAACATAGAATCATAGAATATCAGGGTTGGAAGGGACTTCAGGAGGTCATCTAGTCCAATCCCCTGCTCAAAGCAGGACCAATCCCCAACTAAATCATCCCAGCCAGGACTTTGTCAAGCCTGACCTTAAAAACTTCTAAGGAAGGAGATTCCACCACCTCCCTAGGTAACACATTCCAGTGTTTCACCACCCTCCTAGGGAAAAAGTTTTTCCTAATATACAACCTAAACCTCCCCCACTGCAACTTGAGACCATTACTCCTTGTTCTGTCATCTGCTACCACTGAGAACAGTCTAGATCCATCCTCTTTGGAACCCCCTTTGAGGTAGTTGAAAGCAGCTATCAAATCCCCCCTCATTCTTCTCTTCTGCAGACTAAACAATCCCAGTTCCCTCAGCCTGTCCTCGTAACTCATGTGTTCCAGCCCCCTAATCATTTTTGTTGCCCTCTGCTGGACTCTTCCCCAGTTTTTCCACATCCTTCTTGTAGTGTGGGGCCCAAAACTGGACACAGTACTCCAGATGAGGCCTCACCAATGTCGAATAGAGGGTGTCAAGGTTCCTTCCCCACTCTGAACTCTAGGGTACAGATGTGGGGACCTGCATGAAAACCTCCTAAGCTTACTTTTACCAGCTTACGTTAAAACTTCCCCAAGGTACAAAATTATTTTACCCTTGGATTTCCACTGCCAACACCAAACTTTATCTGGGTTTACTGGGAAATGTGGTTTGGACATTTTCCCCCCAAAATCCTCCCAACCCTTGCATCCCACTTTCTGGGGAAGGTTTGGTAAAAATCCTCACCAATTTGCAGAAGTGACCACAGACCCAAACCCTTGGATCTTAGAACAATGAAAAAGCATTCAGTTTTCTTACAAGAAGACTTTTAATAGAAGTAAAGGAATCACCTCTGTAAAATTAGGATGGTGAATACCTTACAGGGTAATTAGATTCAAAACATAGAGAATCCCTCTAGGCAAAACCTTAAGTTACAAAAAAGACACCCAGACAGGAATATTCATTCTATTCAGCAGAGCTATTTTCTCAGCCATTTAAAGAAATCATAATCTAACACATACCTAGCTACATTACTTACTAAGTTCTAAGACTCCATTCCTGTTCTGTCCCCGGCCAAAGCATCATACAGACAGACACAGACCCTTTGTTTTTTTTTCTCCCTCCTCCCAGATTTTGAAAGTATCTTGTGTCCTCATTGGTCATTTTGGTCAGGTGCCACCGAGGTTACCTTTAGCTTCTTAACCCTTTACAGGTAAGAGGATTTTTCCTCTGGCCAGGAGGGATTTTAAAGGGGTTTACCCTTCCCTTTATATTTATGACAGAGGGGAACAATCACGTCCCTTGATCTGCTGGCAATGCCCCTACTTATACAGCCCAAAATGCCATTGGCCTTCTTGCCAACAAGGGCACACTGTTGACTCATATGCAGCTTCTGGTCCACTGTAACCCCTAGGTCCTTTTCTGCAGAACTGCTGCCGAACCATTCGGTCCCTAGTCTGTAGCGGTGCATTGGATTCTTCCGTCCTAAGTGCAGGACTCTGCACTTGTCCTTGTTGAACCTCCTCAGATTTCTTTTGGCCCAATCCTCTAATTTGTCTAGGGCCCTCTGTATCCTATCCCTACCCTCCAGCGTATCTACCTCTCCTCCCAGTTTAGTGTCATCTGCAAACTTGCTGAGAGTGCAATCCACACCATCCTCCAGATCATTAATGAAGATACTGAACAAAACCGGCCTCAGGAACCACCCTTGGGGCACTCCACTTGATACTGGCTGCCAACTAGACATGGAGCCATTGATCACTACCCGTTAAGCCCGACAATCAAGCCAGCTTTCTATCCTCCTTATAGTGCATTCATCCAGCCCATACTTCTTTAACTTGCTGGCAAGAATACTGTGGGAGACTGTGTCAAAAGCTTTGCTAAAGTCAAGGAAGAACATGTCCACCGCTTTCCCCTCATCCACAGAGCCAGTTATCTCGTCATAGAAGGCAATTAGATTAGTCAGGCATGACTTGCCCTTGGTGAATCCATGCTGACTGTTCCTGATCACTTTTCTCTCGTCTAAGTGCTTCAGAATGGATTCCTTGAGGATCTGCTCCATGATTTTTCCAGGGACTGAGGTGAGGCTGACTGGCCTGTAGTTCCCAGGATCCTTCTTCCCTTTTTTAAAGATGGGCACTACATTAGCCTTTTTCCAATCGTCCGGGACTTCCCCTTATTGCCATGAGTTTTCAAAGATAATGGCCAATGGCTCTGCAATCACATCCGCCAATTCCTTTAGCACTCTTGGATGCAACGCATCCGGCCCCATGGACTTGTGCTTGTGCAGCTTTTCTAAATAGTCCCGAACCACTTCTTTCTCCACAGAGGGCTGGTCACGTCCTCCCCATGCTGTGCTGCCCAGTGCAGCAGTCTGGGAGCTGACCTTGTTCGTGAAGACAGAGGCAAAAAAAGCATTGAGTACATTAGCTTTTTCCACATCCTCTGTCACTAGGTTGCCTCCCTCATTCAGTAAGGGGCCCACACTTTCCTTGACTTTCTTCTTGTTGCTAACATACCTGAAGAAACCCTTCTTGTTATTCTTAACATCTCTTATTAGCTGCAACTCCAAGTGTGATTTGGCCTTCCTGATTTCACTCCTGCATGCCCAAGCAATATTTTTATACTCTTCCCTGGTCATTTGTCCAATCTTCCACTTCTTGTAAGCTTCTTTTTTGTGTTTAAGATCAGCAAGGATTTCACTGTTAAGCCAAGCTGGTCGCCTGCCATATTTACTATTCTTTCTACACATCAGAATGGTTTGTTCCTGCAACCTCAATAAGGATTCTTTAAAATACGGCCAGCTCTCCTGGACTCCTTTCCCCCTCATGTTATTCTCCCAGGGGATCCTGCCCATCAGTTCCCTGAGGTTGTCAAAGTCTGCTTTTCTGAAGTCCAGTGTCTGTATTCTTCTGATCTCCTTTGTTCCTTGTGTTAGGATCCTGAACTCGACCATCTCATGGTCACTGCCTTCCAGGTTCCCGTCCATTTTTGCTTCCCCTACTAATTCTTCCCGGTTTGTGAGCAGCAGGTTCACATCTGTGTCCATGTCCTCCTCACAATCGTCCTCGTGCTGGAGTCTTTTAGCCAGGTTCTGCCCAAACTCCAGGATCATGCGCGAGGTGTTTACAATGCTCAAACAGCAGCGGTGAGGTGAGCAGGCTCCATGCTTGCCGTGGTATGGTGTCTGCACAAGTAACCCAGGAAAATAGGCACAAAATGATTGTCTGCCATTGCTTTCACGGAGGGAGGAAGGGAAGGAAGGGCGACTGACGACATGTACCCAAAACCACCCACGACAATGTTTTTGCCCCATCAGGCATTGGGAGGTTAACCCAGAATTCCAATGGGCAGCGGAGACTGCGGGAAGTGTGGGACAGCTACCCACAGTGCACTGCTCTGTAAGTCAATGCTATCCAAGGTATTGAGGACACGCTCCTCCAACATAATGCGCTTAGTGGGGACATACACAATCGACTGTATAAAATTGATTTCTAAAAATTGACTTCTATAAAATCGACCTAATTTTGTAGCATAGACATACTCTTAGTTATCGGGTCAGGTCAGTTTTTTAAGAGGGCCTCCCACTTCCCTGGTTCTTGTCACACAGGCAGCAAAAGACCAGAAGTCCAAAGTGCAGATAATGCAATGTTTATTGGGGTTAGTTTCCAAGCAAGCATATTCTGAAGCCCTTCACACCAGTCGGGCTTATCTCTATGTGCCGACAGAGTCCATTCCCCAGTGTTCTCTTCCCAGCTCTGATGCCTTGCCTGTGTCCCTGTTCCCCATTCCCTGTTCCTGTTACCCCCCTTAACAAACATGATTCCAATTTCCCTTCCCCTTCCCCTTCCTGTTTGACTCCGTTTATACAGGAATATTCTCGGCCATACCTTAACCAATCATTTTATTGAAATTTAACTAACCAATCCTAACATATTTTAACATAATTCTCTATCCAATTATATCCCACTACCCTAATTAACTTACACCTAGCAAAATTTATTATACAGCAGACAGAAACAATTAGAGAACCAGACAGATTAACAATAGAAAAGTGGTGGCCATAAAGATAAAACAATAGAGAAATGAGGGTTTCACAACCACAACCATTGATAAGCGATTTCTTGACAGACAGGGTGCTATCAAACTAAGTTTTCTTTAACCATCTTAAGATCTGTTTCTTTATCTGGTGGTGATGGGCACTATCTGGGCAGGATCGGCTTCCTAACAGCCCAATACCACCTTATTCAGTGTGACTGGTTTGGGATGTGACCAGACACTTCCCAGCTTATGGCTGCCCCTGCTGCTTAGCCAAAGGCCTTACCCTAACAACAAGCCCTCGGACTATCCGAGTGAGAGAAGGCCCATACATAGGTGGACTGTGATTTTGATTCTTTGTTTTTATACCCCTGTAACTAGCTAAGTGATAAATATACACCTAAGTTCTTAAACTATAGGCTTTACAGGCAGGCCTCAGTATATCTACATTCTAACAGTGGGTTCTACCCCTTCCCCCATTCTGTGTCTGTCTTGTCTATTTAGATTGTAAATTCTTCAAGGCATGAGCCATCTACTATTCTGTGTATGTACTTTGCCTAGCACAATGGGGACCCAGTGTTTGTTGGTCCTTGGGCACTAAGATAATGAATATGATTTATAATAATAACTCTCCTGCCACTTTGAGCCAAGGAAGCTGGTCTTGGGATGTTACTGCTTAAAAATGAGCTGAGGTTAAAACCATGGAATATTCCTTGTGACAAGTATCCCACAAATTTCACTGACCTCCCTTGTTTTCTTTGCCTGGAATAGAGTTCCCAGTTTCCAAACCTGATGGGATCTCGCAGCTGGAACGAGGGGAAGAACCGTGGGTCCCAGACCTCCAGGGCTCTGAGAAAGAAGTGCTCCCGAGAGCTGCCTGCACAGGTAGGGAATTGGTTAAAGCAACTCAGAAACTGTCCATGAATACAGGAAGCATTTGGGATGCCCTTCAAAGACCTTGTGAGCTCTCCAAGTTCAGGATTGTTCCCTGCAGATGTGGAATCATTAGGCAGATGTCACTCATGGCTTCCCACCTATCCTGACTGACAACTGGCAGCAGGTCCCTCCCCGATCTCGCTTTCCCCAGAGTGTTCTGGTGAGATGCAGACCCAGAACTGATCCCTTCCTCTCTCCTCTGGGGAAAGGTTTGGGGAAAATCAGCTCCTGATAGGTTTGATCTCTCCTGCACATATTTTAGTTTGTTCGTCCCTTTTTCCATTCCTGTCTCTGAGATTTCCTTTCTCTCAGGCGCAGGGAGTGACCTATGTCTGGATTCTCTCTGTCTCCCATCAGGTGATGGGATGGTGAGTGAGAACGAGGAGAAACCCCAGCAGGAAGATGCTGAGCAAGTAGAACCATATGGGACGTTATCAGGAAGATCCAAAGGGAATGATTCCGGGAGTTGTGCACTCGCAGAAGAAGCAAAAGCCTGTGAGAGTCAGCAGAGGCCAGAGGAAAACTTCAGTAGCCACTCAGACCTTATTACACATGAGAGAATCAACTTGGAAGAGACACGCTACACATGCCATGAGTGTGGGAAAAGCTTTGATGGGAGCTCTGCCCTTATCAAACATCAGAGAATCCACACAGGAGAGAAATCCTACATGTGTTTTGAGTGTGGGAAAAGCTTCAATCAGAGCTTTACCCTTATCAGACATTGGATAACCCACACTGGAGAGAAACCCTACACGTGCCCTGAGTGTGGGAAAAGTTTCAGTCAGAACTCAAGCCTTCTCAGACATCGGAGAATCCACACAGGTGAGAAACCTTATGGATGTTCTGAGTGTGGTAAATGCTTTATTCATACTTCAGCCCTCGTCTCACATCAGAAAATCCACACAAGAGAGAGGCCCTACATATGCTCTGAGTGTGGGAAAAGCTTCAATCAGAGCTCTGACCTGATCACACATCGTAGAATCCACACAGGAGAGAGGCCCTACACATGCTCTGAGTGCAGGAAAAGCTTCAATCAGAGCTCAATCCTTACTAGACATCAGAAAATCCACATGAGAGAGAACTGTAATAAATGCCTTGACTAGGGCTGGCCAAAGATTTTTTTTTTTTTAAAATCACATTTGCTAATTCCCACATAGTGATCTTTGCACCATCTTCACCGTGGTCTCTCAGCTCCCCCAGAGGAGTTGCCTGCTTCTGTCTTTTGCTGCTCACCCTTCTTTGGGATCAGTCCTGGGATCTTTTCTATCAACCCCTTTCCTTTTGAGGCGTAGGAGTGTGTCCCCCTCCAGCCAGGAATGTTCATCAGCTCCAGGTGGGGGAGAGAGGTTTGATCCCAACAAGCTACACTGAGGCAAAAACTACCTGTGCCTTACATCCACTAGGACTGTACATGGCGTTGGCTGCTCAAGTTAGTGATCTTGGTGTAAAAAGACAATTATAGTTGTAGAGCAGATACAGGTGCAGTGGTTGGCATTAGCTTTCCCCTTGACCTGACCTAAACTCCATCACTTTTCCTCATCTAAACAAACCCTGAGCATCTCAGTTATACTGTTCCCCCATTTCAAAGCAATTGTTAGTCATCAGGTTCCCCCTTCAGGAACAAATTGTTTCATTCTCAGTTGCTCTGATGTTGCTGCAGGTTGGGCTGGAGAGCAGATATTTTTACTATCATTTTCCTTACTTAAAATATATTGAACTATAACAAAGAGCAGGAACAGGGCAGGGATAGGAAAAATGTCATTTCACCCTCTGTAACAACAGAAGAAGATGGGGTAAGTCAGAGGGATTCCCTTATTCCCCATCACTATCCCAACCCCCATGTTGTTCAATTGGTTAGGTCAATATTTTTTCAAAAGGGCTGGGAAGAGGATTCCCTAGTAAATGACTTGGAACTAAGCAAAATACCCATGCATCTGGCTCCCAAAGCAGTTGTGACCCAGGCCCTGCAGGAGATGGCTCCTGAAGATAGCTCCTTCCTAATCAGGTACATGTTGCCTATTATTTGGGAAATGCAATCCCTAGCTAGGTGGGGATGGGAAAAATGGAAGTGACGTTTCTGTTCCGCTCACCCCTGGGAGGAGATACAAATGTGTAGAAAATGAAATCCATGTTGAATGTGATCGAGTGCAGAAAGACACCTATTGTTAATAGATACCTGACATTTGGTGTCTTACAGGGATTGTAAACCGCACCTGAATTTAGTCTCTAATTTAAATCTGTGCCACCAGATTAAAGAAATAAAGGGGCATTTTGGGGGAATTATATCTCACTATCGCAACTGGTATGTTGTGCGGTTGGTGAAGAATTCTATGGCAGATAAGTGTAAAATTACTCCAAGGAAGGTCAAAGATTTGACAAGAACTCAGGTAGAAATTGCAGGTACGAGTGGTTGATTTTCACCCCAGTGATGGACGCTATGGTGACCTGTGGCCCAGGTAAACTATTTTTAGAACGCTGCTCCCTAGTTAAGTGGCATTGATCACACTCCTAAAGGATGCCGTGATTAAACTGGGAACAACTGTCTTTTTCACCTGATTCCTTCAGGGCCGTTCCATGCCTATGGGTCCCAATTTGGCTTCCTTGTTGGACAAGAAGCACTTCCGTGCTGAGAAAATGATGGTAGCCAATGAGGGAGTGTATCAGATTCCAAGTTCAGACTGCAGGATACATGAATGCTGAGTCCAGTCTGTGGTTTGGTCTCTTAGTTTTGCTCTTGAATCTAACACATTTGTATCACTTTTCCACCTCCTGCTACTTTGAAAGATGAGAAAATGTGAAAATAGAGCACAGGTGGTTTTTCTCATGATGCAGCCTTCCCACGTAGTGAGAGACCCCTTCCACCCACACTTCTGGGAGACAACCCTGGGAGACATGAACTCACAGAAATGGAAGGCTCCTAGGTTATTGTAGAATGTGACTTCACACAAAGCTCACTGGGTGGAAATGGGAATTAAGAGAAAACTGCCCAAAAGGTTTATATTTTGTAATCTTTGAATAAATTGTTACCAGCGACAGTGAAATTAAACATGACATTAATTAGTGTAAGAGGCTGATTCTGTGATAACTTTTCAGTGTTACAATATGATTCACGTTTTCTTCTCGTTCTCTCCCTGCCCCCTCCTACTGTATCGGAAATGGTGGCTAATCCTGAAATTAAAACCTCACTCCAAAGGAATCAGAGTGGGGGAATATGTGAGAGAAATAGCATGTACGAGAATAGAGACCCAGTCTGGACTGTGATTATTTCTATTTCAAATGGAATTCATTTTGATAAATTTTAAAATAAATCTGCTGTTAAGAGGAAAATTACTTGAAACAAGATGTGTAACCTTTTACCCATCCCCTGCAGTGCTGATGTGTTTTTGTTTGTTTGTTTGTCTCTCCTCCGGTGGTTGATTTTTTAATAAAAGAATGGTTTTGGTTTGAAAGCCATCTTCGTTCCATTAACTGAAAGCAAACAGAACCCTGCAAAGCAATAGGCGATTTTCTTAAACCGTCACAGTGCATCGTCTCCATAAATCACAATCCCCCCCTACCATTACAAGCACTGCACTCCTGTGCATAGCAAAAAATATTCGTGGCTTTCAGCTTCAAATTGCTGCTTCAAGGTATCCCTGATCCTTATGGCCCCGCGCTCCGCCCCTCTAATAGCCCTGGTCTCTGGCTCTTCAAATTCACCCTCCAGGTGCTGAGCCTCAGTGGTCCAGCCCTGAGTGAAGCTTTCACCCTTCCCTTCACAAATAAATGGCCAAAAGCACACTCAACAGTCATTCTGCACTTGCTCAGCCTGTTGTAGAACCCAAGGTGCCCCACGTATGGCTTCATAAGCCATGGCATTAAGGGGTAGACAGGGTCTCTTAGAATCACAGTGGACATTTTGACTTTCCTACACTGATCTGCTCCAGGAAGAAAGTCTCTGCTTCCAGCTTCCTGAACAGGCCAGTGTTCCGAAAGATGAATGCGTCATGCCCCTTACCGGGTCAGCCTGCATTAATGGCTGTGAAATGCCCACGGTGATCCACAAATGCCTGGAGAACCATAGAGAAGTACCCCTTCTGGTAAATGTACTCCGTGACTAGGTGGTCCGGTGCCAGAATTGGAATAGGTGTGTCATCTATCCCCCTCCGCAGTTAGGGAAGCCCATTTGTGCGAAGCCATCCACAATGTCGCGCACGTTGCCCAGAGTCACAGTCTTTTGGAGCAGGATGCAATTAATGGCCCTGCACACTTTTGTCAACACATGTCCAGCGGTCGACTTTCCCACCTCAAACTGATCAGCAACCGATTGGTAGCAGTCGGAGAGCAATTGCCATGCACTTCTCCAATAACAGGGCAGCTCTCATTCGCGTGTCCTTGTGCTGCAGAGTTGGGGCGAGCTCCTCACAGAGTCCCATGAATGTGGCTTTCCCCATCCAAAAGCAGCCACTGCTCGTCATCCCAGATTTGCATGATGATGTGATCCTACCAGTCAGTGCTTGTTTCCTGAGCCCAAAAGCGGCGTTCCACTGTGGTCAGCACCTCTGTGAATGTCACAAGCAGTCTCGTGTCACAGCTAGTACGTGGGGTGAGATCAATGTCGAACTCCTCTTGCCTTTCTAGTTTAAGGAGTAACTCCACTGCCACTCGTGATGTGTCAGTAGGAGGGAGCAGCATATTGGTCAACGGCGCGGGATCCATTCCTGCTGCCTGAAGAGGCAGAGCGCGCAGTACACCAACCATTGAAAGATGGTGCCAAATGCGGACGGAAGCACAGGGATTGCTGGGATGTGAAGCAAGGCATCACGGGGCATTGGGACAGGTCCCGGGATGCCCCGTGACCCCCTCCACCTTCCCACAACTCTTAGCGGCAGAAGAGGAAGAGATGCTCAGTGGGACAGCTGCCCAGAGTGCACCGCTCCGATTACCGCAGCAAGTGCCGCAAGTGTGAACACACTATTGTGCAGGCAGCTGACAGTGTGAACACACAACAGCGGTTTCCCTTCAGCACTCTCTGAGCAGCACTGTGACTCCTGGTGCTGTAACTCTGCCAGTGTAGACAGAGCCTCAGAGAGACAGGCTGCCAGGATCCCAGGACTGATCCCCTCTGGGGAATGAAGCACAACGTCGACAGGCTATGCAGCCTTCACTCGTCTCCTGTACCTGTAAACCCTGCTAGCCCAAGGTGCTGGACCATCTACGCCAGCACCTGGTTCCTCAACTGCAGGTACAGTTCCTGCTCGAGGGGAATCCAAAGGCCGAGAGGTGCAGAGATCCAACCCCTTATAACCTTAGAAACGTTTTGTTCCTTTTTCTATTTTTTGTCCTTGTTTCTTTTTTGAACATGGATGATTGCATCCGATGAAGTGAGCTGTAGCTCACGAACGCTTATGCTCAAATAAATTGGTTAGTCTCTAAGGTGCCACAAGTCCTCCTTTTCTTTTTGTGGATACAGACTAACACGGCTGCTACTCTGAAACCCACCTAGAGCAGGGGCAGTTGTCGTGATATGATCTAGCTGAATGATAAAAGGATTAGAAAACACAACTTGTAGGGATAGACTAAAGGAGCTCAATCTATTTAGCTTAAGCCAGAGAAGGTTAAGGGGTGACTTGATCCCAATTTATAAATATCTAAGTGGGGAACAAATATTCAATACTGGGCTACTCAATGTAGCAGAGAAAGGTTTAATATAATCCAATGGCTGGAAGTTGAAGCGAGACCAATTCAAACTGGAGATAAGGTGTATATTTTAAACCATGAGAGTAACTCATCGTTGGGACAACTTACCAAGGGTCATGGTCAATTCTCTATCACTGACCATTCTTAAATTGAGATTGCATGTTTTGCTAAAAGATCTGCTCAAAGAGTTATTCTGGGGATGTTCAATGGCCAGTGTTATACAGGAGGTCAGACTACATTATTATAACTGTCTCTTCTGGTCTTGGAACCTAGGATGCAAACTGCTTAAGTCTCTTAGCCCTGGTCTACACTGGGGTGGGGGGGGAGCGATCTAAGTTACGCAACTTCAGCTACGTGAATAACATAGCTGAAGTCGATGTACTTAGATTGACTTACCGTGGTGTCATCACCACGGTGAATTGCCTGCTGCCACTCCCCCGTCGACTCTGTCTGCACCTCTCGTGGCGCTGGAGTACAGGAGTTGACGGGAGAGCGCTCGGGGGTCGATTTATTGCGTCTAGATGAGATGCGATAAATCAATCCCCGCTGGATCGATCGCTGCCCGCCAATCCGGAGGGTAGTGAAGACATACCCTTAGTCTCTCATGAGAAGAGCACTCATATCAAGACTTCAGATCAAGCTTTTGGTACCAAGCTATAGACAGAGGGACCACAAAGCAGAAATGAATAGTAAGTGTTCTTAGTGCTCATGCTGATGTGCCCAGACAAAGTGTGAAAGAATAGTTGCAAATGTTTTTGATCCATGGGCAATAATGAACTAATTGACAACCTGAAAAATGTTAAATACATGTCACTGTCGGAGCACTGAATCACAGATATGTGAAATTCCTTCCTCTCTTTGTTCGCATTTCAAGGCTTATGAAGGCAGTTTGTGTCTTCAAATTAAACCTGTGTATTTTGTCAAACTTAAAGAGGAAACATCAGAATTTATTGCAGCTGAGATAATAAAGGTTCTGAATAAGTATGGAAGCAGATAATACAAACACAAACTTTGGTGGTCGATACAGACATGGAAGAGAACATTTGCACACCAAAGTAAAGATGAGCTTAAAAAGGGAAGTGATAGGCCTTGGATGTCCTGCTCACATCATGCACTAGTATACTGAATTACAGGGGATACTATCCTGGTAGACACTGAGAGCATTCTAATTAACAATTTTGGATATTTTCATATATTCACTGTTTGTTTGGAAAGACTGCAAAGTTTTTGAGTATGTGGGACAAGAATATCAGAATATACTAGGATACATATCTGTTGGAAGATTATTACAACAAAATGTAATATGGCCTGAAAATTTTTAGTATGCATAGAGGACAATGTTCTGATTCATAAAGCTGAGGAAACAACCAGGGGGTTATCCATTTTGGATCTGGTTTTGACTAACGGGTAAATTAGTAGGGTGATGGAGAACTTGGGAGAGAAGTGATCATGATCTGATAGAATTCAGGATCCTGTGGAAAGGAGGACATGAGAACAGCAAAGCAAGAGCACTGGTCTTCAGACAGTTGGATTTCAACCAACTCAGAGAAATAGTAGGCAAAGTCATCTGCAAATGTGATCAGTATGCTCTGTTCCTACATCCAGGTAATTAATGAAGATGTTAAACAACATCAGACCAAGAAGAAGAGGTTCGACTAGATGACTTTTGTGGTCCCTTCTAACCCTATGATTCTATCATTCTATGACCACCTCTGCTCACATTTTACTCTGTCTTTCTAGAGAACGCACAAGACCTCCATCGGTAATCTAATTAACACATTGTTAAGGGAAAGGCTTCTCTGCAGAGGAGCATTGGAAAAAAGTCAAACCAGGAGCCTGGAGTTGATGAAAAGGCTGCTGAGACGGGCATTGGCAAGGCGGTTGCTTGGGCTGCAATTGCTGCAACACAAAAGCCTGCGCCGCACGTCCTTGGGATTCGCTGGGTGTGTCTGTGCACAGAGACCCTGATAGTGCAATCTCTGTAGGTCTTGCAGGAAATGGAGAGTTCCTCTCCTTTCACCTTCCCTTTAATTGTCATAGATGAAAAATGGAGCAGTTAGAAGAAAAGTCCCAGAGAGCGGCAATGTGGCTAATCTGGCCAAGGCCCTATTAGTATATAGGCCTGTTTGTTAGCCTGCGATAGAATTTTGGGTTTGATTTTTGATACTCTTATATCCTTGCTAATATGTGTGAACAAAGAACAAAGAAACTGTATGTTGCTTCTGCCCAGCCAGATGGGTTTGTTAGTATAATGGAAAAGTGAAGGGATAGAGTTAAAGGTATGGTGAGAGTGTAACATGTGAGCACACACTGGAAGGCTGCCTGGCTCCTCTCTCAAGCCAAGGTAAAGCAACCAGTTGGGAGGGCCAAGGAGGGGGATGGGGGGAAACATAAGACACACTAAAAGCCAAAGAACAGCCTGGCCTTGATCAGTATACAACCTCACTTCTTACCCTCCCATGGGATAGAAAAGAGATGGTACCAAGCTCCCAAAACAGAACATGACCATAAATTGTAAGGGGTAGGACCAGGGGCATGCACTGCAGGTATATTTGGGCCTCCTAAGAAAGAGGAGGGGGAAACAGGGACATGGATAAAGGCTCTCTGATGTCAGACCTGGGAACAGAACACTGGGAAACAGACTCTCCTGGCATGTGGACCATGGATATTCTTGCTTGAAACTAACCCCAATAAACATTGCATTGCCTTCACTTCTGACTGCTGGTCTCCTGATTTCTGCCTGTGTGACAAGAACCAGGGCAGGGGGTGAAGGGAAACCCCTAACAGACACCAGCTGAGTAAAGAGAAGATTCAGGATCCAGCACCCAGTGGTGCCTGGCTGAATGTGTCTCCTCTCCCCACAGCTTGGAGATCATTTGAGGAAATGGAGAAGACTGCCTTTGTCTAGCTGTACATTGCTTGCAAAAGAAACAGGTCTTTTTGGTGACAAGTGTTGAAAGGAGGCATCAGACAAATGTGGAGACAAGAAAAATGTCCCCATAACTGAACTTGCATCTGTGGATGTTGCAGCCACAACACAGAGTTCTAAACACTGTATGACCATGGCTGGTGTCAGAAGAGTCTCTACCAAAGCATTTTCCACCAGCACAGGCCTCTCTTTGCACAGAACTCCCGGTAGCTTGGCGTCTGCAGGCAATGGAGAACTCTATTTTGGCATCTCTTTGTCTCTTTTGTGGTGAACATCTGCAGTGGCTGTTAAAAGGCCCCTAGATAGTGATCTTTGGGAACAGCTGGCTGAAGAGCCTTCCTACGAAACCAGGAGATCCTGGCTTGACCTGCCAGTTCATAGAATCATAGAATATCAGGGTTGGAAGGGACCTCAGGAGGTCATCTAGTCCAACCCCCTGCTCAAAGCAGGACCGATCCCCAATTTTTGCCCCAGATCCCTCAATGGCCCCCTCAAGGACTGAACTCACAACCCTGGGTTTAGCAGGCCAATGCTCAAACCACTGAGCTATCCCTCCCCCCATATCCTCCCCAGTTCTTCCTTGCTGAACCTAGTGTGTCTGTTGGCTCCTTTTTTGTATCTCTTTTCATAAAAAGAAAAGACCTGTCAGCGCAATCCTTCCTTGCAGCTAAGTCTTGGTGTAATGGGGCATGTCTCACCACTGAGGCACCTCCTGCTGGCGATCCTGGGAATTATATGGACTACTCCAGCAAGTTTTCTCCTGATTGGCTCTCCCAATAAGTCCCTTCCTGATTGGCTGGATTCTGCACAGGCTTTCCAAGGCTGCCTTAACCTTTCTCCTGCCTGCGTGGGGCAGCCGCCCCACCACACTTGGAAAGTGGCAAATGAGGAGTCTGGAACTGATGGAAAGGTTACCAGGACTCAGAATTGAGCCGAGGTTCCTGTGACGATCTCCCACAGTATTCTTGCAAGCAAGTTAAAGAAGTATGGGCTGGATGAATGGACGATAAAGTGGATAGAAAGCTGGCTAGATTGTCGGGCTCAACGAGTAGTGATCAATGGCCCCATGTCTAGTTGGCAGCCGCTATCTAGCGGAATGCCCCAAGGGTCGGTCCTGGGGCTGGTTTTGTTCAATATCTTCATAAATGATCTGGAGGATGGTGTGGATTGCACTCTCAGCAGGTTTGCAGATGACACTAAACTGGGAGGAGAGGTAGATACGCTGGAGGGTAGGGATAGGATACAGAGGGCCCTAGACAAATTAGAGGATTGGGCCAAAAGAAATCTGAGGAGGTTCAACAAGGACAAGTGCAGAGTCCTGCACTTAGGATGGAAGAATCCCATGCACCGCTACAGACTAGAGACCGAATGGCTCAGCAGCATTTCTGCAGAAAAAGACCTAGGGGTTACAGTGGACAAGAAGAAAAGGAGTACTTGTGGCACCTTAGAGACTAACCAATTTATTTGAGCATAGGCTTTCGTGAGCTACAGCTCACTTCATCGGATGCATACTGTGGAAACTGCAGAAGACATTATATACACAGAGACCATGAAACAATACCTCCTCCCACCCCACTCTCCTGCTGGTAATAGCTTATCTAAAGTGATCACTCTCCTTACAATGAGTATGATAATCAAGTTGGGCCATTTCCAGCACAAATCCAGGTTTTCTCACCCTCTGCCCCCCCCCCCCCACACACACACACACAAACTCACTCTCCTGCTGGTAATAGCCCATCCAAAGTGACCACTCTCTTTACAATGTGTATGATAATCAAGGTGGGGCATTTCCAGCACAAATCCAGGTTTTCTCACCCCCCGCCCCTTTTTCCAAAAACCACACACACAAACTCACTCTCCTGCTGGTAATAGCTTATCCAAAGTGACCACTGTTAGGATATAGATATTCAGGCCTGTCTATAGAGGCCTATACTTTAAGAATTTAGATGTATTCTTATCACTTGGCTAGTTAGAGGTATAAAAGAAAGAATCAAAATCACTGTCTGCCAGTGTAAGGGCCTTTTCTTACTGTGACAGTCTGAGGCCCTGTGCGTGGGGCTAAGGCCTTTGGCTAAGCAGCAGAGGCAGCCATAAGCTGGGAAGCGACAGGTCACATCCTCACATTCCAAACTAGT
Organism: Caretta caretta; assembly: GCF_965140235.1. NCBI lineage: Eukaryota > Metazoa > Chordata > Testudines > Cheloniidae > Caretta > Caretta caretta. Next base: position 7,531,975 of record NC_134233.1, read on the forward strand.
CACATTGAAAGAAGGTGCTATTGGGCTGTTAGGAATACAATCCTGTCCTGAATACAATCCTGTCCTGATAATGCCTATCACCTCCAGAGAAAGGGAGTGCCTAGAGAATGTAAAAGGAAACAGCATCCTGTCTGGCAAGAACTCACTTATCAATACTGGGATGTGAAATCCTCACTCCTGTATTGTTTTGTCATTATAGTTCCCACTTTGTTATTGTTTGTCTGTATAATCTCTGTCTGGTTCTGTGATTGTTTCTGTCTGCTGTATAATTAATTTTGCTGGGTGTAATCTAATTAAGGTGGTGGGATATAATTGGTTAGCTGATCATATTACAATATGTTAGGATTGGTTAGTTAAATTTTAATAGAATGATTGGTTAAGGTATAGCTAAGAATATTACTATATAAATTAGGGACAAACAGGAAGTAAGTTGGGATTCGAAAATAAGGAAAAAGGAACTTGTATTTAGCTTGCTGGAAGTTCACCCCAATAAACATCGAATTGTTTGCACCTTCAGACTTCGGGTATTGTTGCTCTCTGTTCATGCGAGAAGAACCAGGGAAGTGGGAGAGTGAAGGAATAAGCTCTCTAACAACCACTCTCCTTACAATGTGTATGAAAATCAAAGTAGGCTATTTCCAGCACAAATCCAGGTTGTCTCACCCCCCCCACCCCCATACACACACAAACTCACTCTCCTGCTGGTAATAGCTTATCCAAAGTGACCACTCTCCCTACAATGTGCATGATAATCAAGGTGGGCCATTTCCAGCACAAATCCAGGTTGTCTCACCCCCCACCCCCATACACACACAAACTCACTCTCCTGCTGGCAATAGCTCATCCAAACTGACCACTCTCCTTACAATGTGTATGATAATCAAGGTGGGCCATTTCCAGCATAAATCCAAGTTTAACCAGAACGTCTGGGGGTGTGGGGGTTAGGAAAAAACAAGGGGAAATAGGCTACCTTGCATAATGACTTAGCCACTCCCAGTCTCTATTTAAGCCTAAATTAATAGTATCCAATTTGCAAATGAATTCCAATTCAGCAGTTTCTCGCTGGAGTCTGGATTTGAAGTTTTTTTGTTTTAAGATAGCGACCTTCATGTCTGTAGTTGCGTGACCAGAGAGATTGAAGTGTCTCCGACTGGTTTATGAATGTTATAATTCTTGACATCTGATTTGTGTCCATTGATTCTTTTACGTAGAGACTGTCCAGTTTGACCAATGTACATGGCAGAGGGGCATTGCTGGCACATGATGGCATATATCACATTGGTGGATGTGCAGGTGAACGAGCCTCTGATAGTGTGGCTGATGTTCTTAGGCCCTGTGATGGTGTCCCCTGAATAGATATGTGGGCAAGGATAGGTTCCTGGGTTAGTGGTTCTGTTGTGTGGTATATGGTTGTTGGTGAGTATTTGCTTCAGGTTGGGGGGCTGTCTGTAGGCAAGGACTGGCCTGTCTCCCAAGATTTGTGAGAGTGTTGGGTCATCCTTCAGGATAGGTTGTAGATCCTTAATAATGCGTTGGAGGGGTTTTAGTTGGGGGCTGAAGGTGATGGCTAGTGGCGTTCTGTTATTTTCTTTGTTAGGCCTGTCCTGTAGTAGGTGACTTCTGGGAACTCTTCTGGCTCTATCAATCTGTTTCTTCACTTCCGCAGGTGGGTATTGTAGTTGTAAGAATGCTTGATAGAGATCTTGTAGGTGTTGGTCTCTGTCTGAGGGGTTGGAGCAAATGCGGTTGTATCGCAGAGATTGGCTGTAGACGATGGATCGTGTGGTGTGGTCAGGGTGAAAGCTGGAGGCATGTAGGTAGGAATAGCGGTCAGTAGGTTTCTGGTATAGGGTGGTGTTTATGTGACCATTGTTTATTAGCACTGTAGTGTCCAGGAAGTGGACCTCTTGTGTGGACTGGACCAGGCTGAGGCTGATGGTTGGATGGAAATTGTTGAAATCGTGGTGGAATTCCTCAAGGGCTTCTTTTCCATGGGTCCAGATGATGAAGATGTCATCAATATAGCGCAAGTAGAGTAGGGGCATTAGGGGACGAGAGCTGAGGAAGCGTTGTTCTAAATCAGCCATAAAAATGTTGGCATACTGTGGGGCCATGCGGGTACCCATAGCAGTGCCGCTGATCTGAAGGTATACATTGTCCCCAAATGTAAAATTATCATACACATTGTAAGGAGAGTGGTCAGTTTGGATGAGCTATTGCCAGCAGGAGAGTGAGTTTGGGGGGGGGGGGTGAGACAACCTGGATTTGTGCTGGAAATGGCCCAACTTGATTATCATACTCATTGTAAGGAGAGTGATCACTTTAGATAAGCTATTACCAGCAGGAGAGTGGGGTGGGAGGAGGTATTGTTTCATGGTCTCTGTGTATATAATGTCTTCTGCAGTTTCCACAGTATGCATCCGATGAAGTGAGCTGTAGCTCACGAAAGCTTATGCTCAAATAAATTGGTTAGTCTCTAAGGTGCCACAAGTACTCCTTTTCTTTTTGCGAATACAGACTAACACGGCTGCTACTCTGAAAGTGGACAAGAAGCTGGATATGAGTCAACAGTGTGCCCTTATTGCCAAGAATGCTAACGGCATTTTGGGATGTATTAAGTAGGAACATTGCCAGCAGATCGAGGGATGTGATCGTTCCCCTCTATTTGACACTGGTGAGGCCTCATCTGGAGTACTGTGTCCAGTTTTGGGTCCCACACTAGAATAAGGATGTGGAAAAATTGGAAAGAGTCCAGCAGAGGGCAACAAAAATGATTAGGGGACTGGAACACATGACTTATGAGGAGAGGCTGAGGGAACTGAGATTGTTTAGTCTGCGGAAGAGTAGAATGAGGGGGGATTTGATAGCTGCTTTCAACTACCTCAAAGGGGGTTCCAAAGAGGATGGATCTAGACTGTTCTCAGTGGTAGTAGATGACAGAACAAGGAGTAATGGTCTGAAGTTGCAGTGGGGGAGGTCTAGGTTGGATATTAGGAAAAGCTTTTTCACTAGGAAGGTGGTGAAGCACTGGAATGGGTTTCCAAGGGAGGTGGTGGAATCTCCTTCCTTAGAAGTTTTTAAGGTCAGGCTTGACAAAGCCCTGGCTGGGATGATTTAGTTGGGGATTGGTCCTGCTTTGAGCAGGGGGTTGGACGAGATGACCTCCTGAGGTCCCTTCCAACCCTGATATTCTATGATTCTATGAAGTGGAACAGTTGAAAGCACCTTCTTGAGGCAGGCACCATGGCTTAGCTGGCTAAAGCACCTGTTTAGTAAACGGGAGATCCTGGGTTCAACTCCCAGTGGTGCCTTGTTGTGTGGCTTTTGGTCTCCTCTGCTCATGTTTTCCTATGCCTTCCTGGGAAACAGAAGAGACCTCCCTTGGCAATCCAAGTAATAGCTTGCCAAGGAAAAGGCTTCTTTAGAGAAAAGCGTTGGAAAGAATCAAATCACAACCCCGCAGTTGATGAAAAGGCTGCCGTGATGGGCATTGGCAAGGGGGTTGCTTGAACTGCAATTGCTGCAACACAAGAGTCTGTGCCGCACGTCCTTGTGATTCGCTGGGGATGTCTGCGCACTGTTAGGATATAGATATTCAGGCCTGTCTGCAAAGGCCTGTACTTTAAGAATTTGCATTTATGTTTATTATTTAGCTAGTTCTAGAGGTATAAAAGAAAGAATCAAAATCGTGGTCTGCCGGTGTAAGGTCCTTCTCTTACTGTGACAGTCTGAGGCTCTGTGCTTAAGTTAAGGCCTTTGGCAAGGCAGCAGAGGCAGCCATAAGCTGGGAAGCAACCGGTCACATCCTCACATTCCAAACTAGTCACACTGAAAGAAGGTACTATTGGGCTGTTAGGAATACAATCCTGTCCTGATAATGCCTATCGCCACCAGAAAAAGGGAAGTGCCTAGAAGATGTAAAAGGAAACTTAGTTTGATAGCATCCTGTCTGGCAAGAACTCACTTAGCAACAGCTGGGATGTGAAATCCTCATTTCTGTGTTTGTTCTATCACTGTAGTCCCCATTTCCCTACTGTTTGTCTGTATCATCTCTCGAGTAGCAGCCGTGTTAGTCTGTATCCGTAAAAAGAACAGGAGGACTTGTGGCACCTTAGAGACTAAGAAATTTATTAGAGCATAAGCTTTCGTGAGCTACAGCTCACTTCATTGGATGCATTCAGTGGAAAATACAGTGGGGAGATTTATATACACAGAGAACATGAAACAATGGGTGTCACCATTCACACTATAACCAGAGTGATCAGGAAAGGTGAGTGATTATCAGCGATTACCAGCAGGAGAGCTAAACGTATTTGGACAGAATGACGGATTTCAGCAGATCATGCTTTGTATGAAATATCACAACCATATATGAATGATGAATATGTGGGCTACAGGGGGCTATTTTGAGATATATCATGTGTCAAAAGCCTCTAGAGACTGGCGTTTGGGAAGAGCTGGCTGAAGAGCCTTCCTAGTAACTGTGAGATCCTGGCTTGGCCTGTCAGTTTTTTCTTGCTGAACAAAACTTATCTGTTGGGCTCCCTTTTTTGTATATCTTTATCATAAACAGAAAAGAAGTTCTTGGCCAATCCTTGAAAGTCCTTGTTCAAGACACAGAGAGCCTCTGAATGGGGGCAGGGAGTAGGGGTGCGGGAGGAGGTCGGGGGGGGGGGGTGCTTACCTCGGGCGGCGCAGCTCCCAAACTGACCAGCACACACTCCCCCTGGCAGTGGCTCTTAGGTGGGGAGATGTGGGGGGCAGCTGTGGAGTTTGCACTCAGGCAGGGGCAGTGTGCGGAGATGTTCTCCCCCTAGGGGCCACAGGGACATGCCGGCCACTTCCAGGAATGGTGTGGCATGGAGAGAGGGGGGCAAAGGCGGCAGGGCATATAGCAGCTGGCATAGATCCATTCATCACTTGCGGGGAGGCAGTGGGTCTCCGTGGGCTGTCTGGGGCAGGGGCAGTACTAGAAGTGGCTTGGGCCACCCCTTTGCCTCCTTTCTCTGGACTTCTGGCTCATCTTGCTGGCTGCAGGGATTTTAGGGTGCAGCAGCTCAGGGAGAACCTCAGCGGCCACCTCCCCCATATGCAGAGTAACGGCTTGACCTGCTGGCCAGCTAACTAAGTCACCAGGCCACCAGCTTGCCCCATTGGACCCAACTTGTTGATCTGGTGGCCAGAATTATTTGCAGTCAGGATTTTCCCCCAACAATATCCCACAGGGGTTGAGGGTCATCTCCAGCACAGGCCACAGAGGAAGGCTTAATGCTCGAGCTGCAGCACGTATTGGGCAGTCTTAAGGCTGGGCTCCCCAAGGCAGGAGAGAAGCAGAAGACTTGGACCCCAGAAAAGCAGCCTGGAGCTTCCTGGATCCCATTCACTCGCAGCCAGCCCCCTGCCCCCACTCTTAAGTCATCATTGGTGCCCCCAAGTTGGCCAGAAAGGAGTAGCGGTTCTCACTGGAACAAGTTCTCACTGGAACAAGGGGGGGAGGGATAGCTCAGTGGTTTGAGCATTGCCCTGCTAAACCCAGTGTTGTGAGTTCAATCCTTGAGGGGGCCATTTATGGATCTGGGGCAAAAATTGGGGCTTGGCCCTGCTTTAAGCAGGGTTTGGACTTAGATGACCTCCTGAGGTCCCTTCCAACCCTGTTATTCTATGATTCTAAGTCCACCCATGGCTCACAGGCCACTCCCAAGACCATCACAGCACATCATCTTGGCCAGAAGGGAACCCACTTGGACTCACCATTTCTTCTTTTCCTTTCATCCACAATCCCGCTTCTTCTCCTGGGAGGCAAGTAGCCATCCCTGGGCTGCCAAGAGGCAGGCACAGGATTCTACCTGCCAGCAGCCAACCGCACTATGATGGGTTCGGCCCTCGGAAGGGCAGGCCGGGGTTTCCTGGATCCCAGTTGCTCACAGCCAGCCCTGCCTCCAAAGCCATCAATCACGCCCCTGGGTCAGCCACAAAGGACTAGTGGCTCTCACTGCCCCACATGTGGCTGGGAGCCTCTCAAGCCCATCACCACACCCCCAGCTTGGCCAGAAAAGAGTGCTGGCCCCTGCCCACTCGGACTCAGCTTTGCTTGTCTTCCTTTCACCCAGAATCGCCCTTCATCTGCTGGACTGCAAGTAGCCAACCCTGGGAAACCAGGAGGCAGGCACAGGATTCTACCTCCCAGCAGCCAACTGCACCTCCCCAGGCTTTGGCAGAACGAATGGTGACGCTCTACTAACCCCGATTAGCCGCTTAGCTTCTGCCCTGCCTTCCTCAGCATGACTTTCCTCTTTTGCCCCATTTCTGTCTCACTTCCTCCTTTGGCAAGTCACACAAGGGAGGCCAGCAGGACGAGCCAGCCTCCTTAGGCCAACCTCCAAGGGCAGAGGAGGTGAAGCCACAAGGTGACTGGCCTAGATCCTCCAGCTTTCCCCAGCTGATTCAAAGACGCTTTCTCAGCTCATTTCACCACCCTCTGTCCTGCGGGGGTCGGGGTTATCCCAGGGACAGGCCAGTGGCAGAAGGAGGAATGCCTTGCTGGACAGCTAGAGGAGCTGGGAAAAGTACGCTATCATGTTTCTGCCTGGTTTTGAACCGGGGGCCTTTTGCATGTTAAGCAAACGTGATAACCACTACACTACAGAAACTCCATCATAATGCTCTGCCCTGCCCCTCAAATTCCATCCACTTGGGTGGTGCTCGCCCTGGCATACCCCGATGGGAGAACCTGGAGAAAGTGGTGGCAGCCCTTCGATAGGTCAGCTGGTAGAGCAAAGGACTGGAGCCAGCACTCAGGAAGTCATCCTTACGTTGCTCTTGTGACTTCAGCTTGAAGGAGAGCTTCTTTTTCTTTCCCTTGCTGAGAAAGAACAAGAGAAGAAAGAAAGCTCAGGTGGGCCAACTTGGTGCACAAGCCCACGCTGTCTTTTCCTGCTGCAGAGCCCGAAATGAGGGACTCGTGGCAGATAAAGGCACCGCTGCACTTCCAGAAAACAGCCCTCTCCTGCACAAAGACGGATGAAAAAGCATGCCACAGCCTGGGATTGAACCAGGAACCTCTAGACTTTCAGTTTAACCCTCTCCACACTGACCTGCTTGGCTTGTTTTTGGTGTTCTGTGTCTCACCTTGAAGCTCAGGCTCATTAAAACATATCTTCAATTGATGGCCAATGCAAGAGTGTCATTGCTTGCTATTTTATCACTTGAAAATGCCATTGGCCAGTGTTTGGCTCTCTCTGTGCTGCGCTTCAGTTCATGAGGGGAAAGGCGAGAAAAGAGACCATTGAACTAAAGGCCTACGGTTAACAGTCTAACGCTGTCTCTTAGTGTAACACTATTTAAGACTGGTCCACCCTGTGTTGGTGACCGTTCGATTTCTAGATGTTAGTACATTTCAGTTACTGTTAAAGTTTAAAAGTTTCTATTTGCTGAAAGGAAATGAATTTTTTATTTGCTTCTATAAGGGATGAATAAATACAGATTTACAGATCCTAGCATGCAAATTTATCAACTTATATGACAGAGAAAATCATTCATCCAAATTGTGCATCAAAATAACAAAATGAGCTACAAATGCAATAAAAATAAGGTATTCAGTGGTTTAACATGGGGGGGGGGCACCGAAGATGCTTCTCGCCTGGGGTGCCATTTGGTCTAGGGGAGGCCCTGTCAGGGAGAGCAGGAGTTAGTTTCCCATGCCTATTTTCAGGCTGTAATCTGTGGGCACCCTGCTCTGTGGGAGGGATCCCGGTAGCCCAGACTCAGGGCTGGAACAGGCCCCTGATTTAGGGGGTGGCTGCATGGTTTACAGCGCTCTGATGTCTCAGAAAATCTGTCTCTCTCGAAGCCTCAGATCTGCGTCCCCAGAAGGCTCCTGCACCGCCTCCTCTCCCTTCACATTCTGTAGAAAGGACCAGTATCAAGGGTTAGGGGTGAGCTATAGGGCACTACCTGGGTGGCTCTTTCTCTTTACTTAGCCGTGTGCTGTAGCTCAGAGAACTCTTTTAGATGTCTTCCCTCCCACAACCTGGGAAAGGGGAAGGATTATCAGGTTCTAGCTTGATTTGAATGAGGATCATTGGACCCTAGAACCATTCACTGCCCTTTCCTAGAGAAACCTGTGATACACAGAACGGGGCTGAGATAAATGCTTACTGGAGTCAAGAATTGCTCCCCTGGAATACCAGCAGTATTGCGCAGCTGGAAATCTCACAAAAGGAGCTGCAGTATTGGTGGTTGTTGTGGAAAATTAACCACGCATTGTGTTTGGATCAGAACAAGCCTGAGGCCAGGCCCACTTTATTACAAGCATATGCAGGGAGAGTCAGCCACAGTGTAGCTGCTCTCCTGAAGGGAGGAAATACAGAAGCTTATATAGCTGAAAACCACAATTAGTCAAGCACACTTCCACATTAGTATTTTTCCCCAAAAAAAGAAAACTTAACAGTACTTTACATTATTAGGAATATAGTGAAGGCAAGCTTTTCCTGTTATTGACAGGTAATCCTATTATGGTTAACAGCCTAACACTAGCTGTTGCGGTTACATTTCTCAAGATGAGCTATTGCAAATTTCCTTACAATGGAAAGTTTCCATGCCCTCCACTTTTGCTCTCTGGTCACGTACACACTTTAGCTTGACCAAAGTCTCAGGCCTACTGTAGTGGGGTGGCTACCCCACTCCTATCCTAGATGGGGCTTCAGCAGGCCAGGGAGGTGGTGCAGGTCGGCGGCCAATCAGAGAAGGCCTGCTAGGGAGCCAATCAGAGGCTGGGTTACAGACAACCAATCAGAGCCAGACTCAGCCATATATAAAGGCTGCCCAGGAAGAGTGTGGGCAGTCTCTTCCTGATGGTTAAGGGAGGAGGACTGGCTCCTCTGCTGGAAGGTAGCACTTTGGGCAGAGCAGAGTTGGGGTGCTTTGGCCAAGGAAAACCCCAAGCAGGTGCATAGGGCTGAAGGGGAAGTGGCCCAGGGACAATAGCAGGGCAAGGGGAGAGAAGGAGGGCAGAGAGACTGCTGCTAGAGGGTCCCTGGGTTGGGATCCAGAGTAGCGGGTGGGCCTGGGCCCCCCCTTCTCCTTGTGCTACATTGGGCTGAAGAGGAGTGTGGCCTGATCCAGGCTGTGGCTGGGCCCTTCAATAAGGGGCTAGACTTAGAGGCTGTAGCTGGCCACTACAACAGGTGCAGATTGTGGACTGCTGATAACACCAAACCCCCAGAAGGGGGTGAGACTGGAGCAGTGGGTGCTGCTGGAGGGCAGTGTCCTGAAGAGGATGCTGCTGAGCTGGGAGCAATGAGGGTCCCCAAAGCAGCAGAGCAGATGAGGGGCAAGGCACCATGTGAAAAAGGTGCTCTGTGACTAGACAGAACTAATTCCCAGAGCAACCAGTGGGTGGTGCCAGCATTGGTGAGTCCTAACTCCATCACACCTACTTAAAGTTTTCTCGTACAATCACCCCACTTTGGTGCCTACTCGGCACCACCTTGGTCTGAGCTTCCATATTCATGAGCCTGTTAATTTTCTCTTTTTCTTCTTCCTGTTCTTCTGCCCAAACTGTATCATACATCTCATTTACAATCATCAGTGCCACCTGCTTTCTTGAACCGAGGTTGGCAGATTTTTGTTTTGGCCTATGCAGTTATAAATGCAATTACATAATCCTATGCTAAACAGCAGTAAAAGCAATAACATTCCCACTGTGATTTGATATAGTTGGGATTGTTGTATAGTCTTAGTCACAAAACACAATACACTAGTCTTGGTACACAAAGTAGATATTCTATAGGCAATATAAAAGGCATTCTTTTTGGTTTGTGAATTTTTCACTTTCACATTCATATGAATTTGTCCCTGTAATTTGGAAACTTTCTGAACCCCCAATAGGAGTGGAAGGAAATTTTGGAATCAGTCAGGTACTAAAGTAGTCCAGTTAAAGGGCATCTGGAACCTAAGGGCTAATGTTAGGATATAGATATTCAGGCCTGTCTGTAAAGGCCTATACTCTAAGAATTTAGGTGTATTCTTAGAATCATAGAATATCAGGGTTGGAAGGGACCCCAGAAGGTCATCTAGTCCAACCCCCTGCTCAAAGCAGGACCAATTCCCAGTTAAATCATCCCAGCCAGGGCTTTGTCAAGCCTGACCTTAAAAACCTCTAAGGAAGGAGATTCTACCACCTCCCTAGGTAACGCATTCCAGTGTTTCACCACCCTCTTAGTGAAAAAGTTTTTCCTAATATCCAATCTAAACCTCCCCCACTGCAACTTGAGACCATTACTCCTCGTTCTGTCATCTGCTACCATTGAGAACAGTCTAGATCCATCCTCTTTGGAACCCCCTTTCAGGTAGTTGAAAGCAGCTATCAAATCCCCCCTCATTCTTCTCTTCTGCAGGCTAAACAATCCCAGCTCCCTCAGCCTCTCCTCATAACTCATGTGTTCCAGTCCCCTAATCATTTTTGTTGCCCTTCGCTGGACTCTCTCCAATTTATCCACATCCTTCTTGAAGTGTGGGGCCCAAAACTGGACACAGTACTCCAGATGAGGCCTCACCAATGTCGAATAGAGGGGAACGATCACGTCCCTCGATCTGCTCGCTATGCCCCTACTTATACATCCCAAAATGCCATTGGCCTTCTTGGCAACAAGGGCACACTGCTGACTCATATCCAGCTTATGGTCCACTGTCACCCCTAGGTCCTTTTCCGCAGAACTGCTGCCTAGCCATTCGGTCCCTAGTCTGTAGCTGTGCATTGGGTTCTTCCGTCCTAAGTGCAGGACCCTGCACTTATCCTTATTGAACCTCATCAGATTTCTTTTGGCCCAATCCTCCAATTTGGCCCAATCCTCTTATCACTTGGCTACTGATAGAGGTATAAAAGAAAGAATCAAAACCACTGTCTGACAGTGTAAGGGCCTTCTCTTACTGTGACAGTTTGTGGCCCTGTGCTTAGGCTCAGGCCTTTGGCTAAGCAGCAGAGGCAGCCATAAGCTGGGAAGCGAACGGTCACATCCTCACATTCCAAACTAGTCACATTGAAATAAGGTGCTATTGGGCTGTTAGGCACTATCAGGATAGGATTGTATTCCTATCACCTCCAGAGAAAGGGAAGTGCCTAGAAAATGTAAAAGGAAACTTAGTTTGATAGCATCCTGTCTGGCAAGAACTCACTTATCAATAGCTGGGATGTGAAATCCTCACTTCTGTATTGTTTTGTCATTATAGTTCCCACTTTGCTGTTGTTTGTCTGTATAATCTCTGTCTGGTTCTGTGATTGTTCCTGTCTGCTGTATAATTAATTTTGCTGGGTGTAAACTAATTGAGGTGGTGGGATATAATTGGTTACATAATCATGTTACAATATGTTAGGATTGGTTAGTTAAATTTCAGGAAAATGATTGGTTAAGGTATAGCTAAGCAGAACTCAAGTTTTACTATATAATCTGTAGTCAATGAGGAAGTGACTGGGTGTGGGTGGGGGTGGGCATGTGGGTGTGTGAGATGGGAACAGGGAATGGGGGTAAGAAAATTGGAATCATGTTTTGCTAAAGGGGGAGATGGGAACAGGGAATGGGAGTAAGGAAGTTGGAATCATGTTTGGCTAAGGGTAGGAATGGGAACAGGGACACAGGCGTAAGGCTCTGTGGTGTCAGAGCTGGGAAGGAGGATACTAAGGAAGGAAACTGGAATCATGCTTGCTGGAAGTTCACCCCAATAAACATCAAATTGTTTGCACCTTTGGACTTCGGGTATTGTTGCTCTCTGTTCATGCGAGAAGGACCAGGGAAGTAAGTGGGTGAAGGAATAAGCCCCCTAACAGCTAATTGTAGAATTTTATCTGCAGGCCAATAAATGATATGATTAAAATGTACATCATTCAAGGTAGCGGCCTCAACATGCACACAGCTTTATTAGCTTGGAAAAGTAGGTGTCCTGTCAGGGTAGTCCCGTGTCCCATAACCTCCCAGCAAATGTTGTCATGAACAGTGACAGCCTCTTCTGGTTTTAGTTTACATACACACTGAAATTGAGGGGGTTCTAATGGCCTGAGTGTCCATTGGCTTCCAATCCCTACCCAAATGTCAGGCATTATTCCAGGAGCACTGATTACAAATCGGTTGGGCATACCACGTAGTCTAAGTTCCCAGATGTCTTGGTGAATTATCCAATCCTACATGCATCCTTCCCACGGACCCGGCAGGATTCGGTAGGTGGGAGCCTATATCCTTCTGACTGGCCCAGATGCTTGGAAAGAGCACTGTAAACATCTGCATTCAGAAAACTTCCAAGTATGTCTTCATGGCCAAAGATTTGATGGAACTCCTGAGGGCAGTAGGCCACGCCTGATGTTCAAGATCTTTCTGAATAGCCATCAGCTGGTCATTCAGAAAATCCTGAACCTTTGAACAAGCCAGATCCCACTACAATGCCTTTCCAGCCTCGGTGATCTCCAGTACCATCTCTGTTAATAGCGTTTGGGTCATTGAACTAAGGGCGGAGATAACATGTAATTCACTAATACCGGCCTGAACCTGGGCTAGCTGTGCTCCAGTAATAAGGCCAGTGGCTTTTTCCAACTGTCCCAATTTTTCCTCATGTTGCTGACCTTTATGGATATTCCAGATTGCAGCCACACTATTTGCACCATCCCACAGGTGTCCAGCCAAATCCCTTTTCTTTCTAGCAGAAATCCAGGTCCGTTGCTGTGCTAACCTAATGGCAGCTCCTTTCGAACAATTAGGATATATAGAGGTAATCAGAAAACTAGATAAGGCCAGTGTAAATTTTATAGTCCCTAGTGTAGCATTAATTACAGTCTATCAAAACTCCCACGCTTCTCTCTTTGATGAAGTATTGTATCACATTTGATGGCTGAACAACCTCATACCTCAACCTGATGGCTGGAAGAATGCACTATAAGGTGGGTAGAAAGCTGGCTAGATTGTCGGGCTCAACGGGTAGTTATCAATGGCTCCATGTCTAGTTGGCAGCCGGTATCAAGTGGAGTGCCCCAAGGGTCGGTCCTGGGGCCGGTTTTGTTCAATATCTTCATAAATGATCTGGAGGATGGTGTGGATTGCACTCTCAGCAAATTTGCGGATGATACTAAACTGGGAGGAGTGGTAGATACGCTGGAGGGCAGGGATAGGATACAGAAGGACCTAGACAAATTGGAGGATTGGGCCAAAAGAAATCTGATGAGGTTCAATAAGGATAAGTGCAGGGTCCTGCACTTAGGACGGAAGAACCCAATGCACAGCTACAGACTAGGGATCAAATGGCTAGGCAGCAGTTCTGCGGAAAAGGACCTAGGGGTGACAGTGGACGAGAAGCTGGATATGAGTCAGCAGTGTGCCCTTGTTGCCAAGAAGGCCAATGGCATTTTGGGATGTATAAGTAGGGGCATAGCGAGCAGATCGAGGGACGTGATCGTTCCCCTCTATTCGACATTGGTGAGGCCTCATCTGGAGTACTGTGTCCAGTTTTGGGCCCCACACTTCAAGAAGGATGTGGATAAATTGGAGAGAGTCCAGCGAAGGGCAACAAAAATGATTAGGGGTCTGGAACACATGACTTATGAGGAGAGGCTGAGGGAGCTGGGATTGTTTAGCCTGCAGAAGAGAAGAATGAGGGGGGATTTGATAGCTGCTTTCAACTACCTGAAAGGGGGTTCCAAAGAGGATGGATCTAGACTGTTCTCAATGGTAGCAGATGACAGAACGAGGAGTAATGGTCTCAAGTTGCAGTGGGGGAGGTTTAGATTGGATATTAGGAAAAACTTTTTCACTAAGAGGGTGGTGAAACACTGGAATGCGTTACCTAGGGAGGTGGTAGAATCTCCTTCCTTAGAGGTTTTTAAGGTCAGGCTTGACAAAGCCCTGGCTGGGATGATTTAACTGGGAATTGGTCCTGCTTTGAGCAGGGGGTTGGACTAGATGACCTTCTGGGGTCCCTTCCAACCCTGATATTATATGATTCTATTATTCTATGACTTAGAATCATAGAATATCAGGGTTGGAAGGGACCTCAGGAGGTCATCTAGTCCAACCCCCTGCTCAAAAGCAGGACCCATACCCAATTAAATCATCCCAGCCAGGGCTTTGTCAAGCCTGACCTTAAAAACTTCTAAGGAAGGAGATTCCACCACCTCCCTAGGCAACACATTCCAGTGTTTCACCACTTATGAGGAGAGGCTGAGGGAACTGGGATTGTTTAGTCTGCAGAAGAGAAGAATGAGGGGGGATCTGATAGCTGCTTTCAACTACCTGAAAGGGAGTTCCAAAGAGGATGGATCTAGACTGTTCTCCATGGGAGCTGATGACAGAACAAGGAGTAATGGTCTCAAGTTGCAGTGGGGGAGGTTTAGGTTGGATATTAAGAAAAACTTTTTCACTAGGAGGGTGATGAAATACTGGAATGCGTTACCTAGGGAGGTGGTGGAATCTCCTTCCTTAGAAGTTTTTAAGGTCAGGCTTGACAAAGCTCTGGCTGGGATGATTTAGTTGGGGATTGGTCCTGCTTTGAGCAGGGGGTTGGACTAGATGACCTCCTGAAGTCCCTTCCTTCCAACCCTGATTCTGTGATTCTAAGTGACAAGTCCTTTGCACTTGACCACTGTGTGGATAGTCAGCAGGATCTGGTAGGGACCTTTCCACCAAGGCTCCAGGGAAGTCTTTCTCTGGTACTCCTTGCCACCAGCTACAGCCTGGAGATTGGGTCTACCTTAAGGTGTATCAGCTGGTTCAGGCAGGGCACTTTTCACCTGTGAGTGAATAGACCTAATGCAACAAATCAGCATCTGACAGTATGTCATAACAGTATCATTGTTTAGTTGCAAATCCAATTGATAAGGGGATGGGGGAGGGGATACTGACATTCTCATAGGCCTGGCGTAAGGATTTCATGTGGGGACAGGCCATGTTTACATAAGGGTGTGCTTCTCATGTATCGGGGTTGGACTAGATAACCTCCTGAGGTCCCTTCCAACCCTGATATCTATGATACATGAGGGTGAGGGGCAGGGCATCCGGCCACTTGAGGCTGGTTTCAGCACAGATCTTAGAGATTTTGTTCTTCAATTCCCCATTTTTGCACTCGACCACCCCCGCGCTCTGGGGGTGATGGGCACAATGCAAGTGTTGGGTAATGTTAAGGGCCTTCCAAATCTACTGCATAATTTGGCCTGTAAAATGGGTACCTCAATCGCTGTTAATAGAAAGGGGCAGACCAAACCGGGGGATAAAGTCTTTTAACCACTGTGATGGAATTGGCCTTGGCACTAAGACAAACAAACCAGATGAGACAAACAAAATATCTGGACACATGGGGGAAGCAGCCAGAATCAAGTTGCTGAAGCGCCCAAAAAAAAAAAGCAGCCGGAGCAGAGTTCCCAAAGCAAAAAAAAACCCCAAAAACCAGAGCGGCCAAAGCCGCAATATCAGGACAAATGGCCCCCCGACTGTGCATCGGTCGGGACGCAGGACAAAGAACTAAAAATCAGGACAGTCCTGATTTTATCAGGACGTCTGGTCACCCTACTTGGCACAAGGGTAGGCCTCTATCCATCCAGAGTATGTACAAACAAGGACATATTCATAAGAACAACATTTTGGCATATTGATAAAATCAATCTGAATATTCACAAAGGGCCCCCACGGAGTGGGGTGCACAGCTGATTTTTGTCCGTACTGGCCTGCTGCTATTGTGGGCTAGGCAGATAGGACAGGAACTGCAGTACTGATGTGCCACGATGGAAAAGTTTGGGGCATACCAGTATTGCAGTGCTGATGTTATCATCCCCCCCATTTGCTGACGTGTGCAGTGCCATGGGACATGCGAGCAAGATAAGGGAGCAAAGCGTTGGGTGCCACTAAGCGGCCATCTGGGGAATGCCACAAGGCATCAGGATGTAAAGAACATCCATCCAGCCTCCACCTGCCCTTCTCATGCTCTGGGGTCAACTCTTGCATAAGAGCTAAATCTTGAAGGGAGTCAGGCATGGAGGGGGACTGCGTAATAAGGAAAACAAAGTCAAATGGAGCCGGTGACCCGGAAAGGGCTGCCTGTTTGGCAGTAGCATCTGCCAAATCATTTCCTCTGGTAACCTCATCATAAGGGTTCTGGTGGACAACACATTTTACAATGTTGATGGCAGAAGGAAGTTGAAGGGCAGAGAGAAGAGCATCAACAAAAGGCCCATTACTAAACCTCACCCCCCCGATGTGAGAAATCCACAGTGTTTCCATAGCTGCCCATAGTCATGAACTACCCCGAAGGCATAACGGGAGTCTGTGTAGATAGTAACAGATTTGTCCTTGGCCAAGGTACAGGTATGGGCAAGGGAGACAAGTTCCACAACTTGGGCTGAGTGTCTTCCCGGGAGGGAGTGGGACTCAACAGGCTCATGTTGGGAACAAACGGCATAGCCAGCCACGAGCTGGCCAGCAGAATTTCTAAGACAAGACCCATCTACATAGACTAGTAGATCAGGATTGTAGAGTGGGGTGTCTTTCAGGTTGATTCTAGGGGTGGAGAGTTCTGTTGATACGGTTAAACAGTAATAAGGCTCTCCATCAGCCGCAGGGGGAAGTAGGGAGGCGGGGTTGAGAACAGAGCAGAGGGTAAGAGTTACATCTGAGGCATTTAAAAGCAGCATTCCCTACTTAGTCAGTCTGGAGTTAGAGAGATGCTGGGTTGCATTTTTCAGAAGGAGGGCAATCACAGCAAGCAGAACTGCAACACATAGGGTGGATCCCAAGACGAGGGTAGCAGAAGCCTCCACAAGGCTGGCGGCCGCTGCTACTGCCCGTAGGCATGGAGGGAGTCCAGCCGCCACAGGGTCCAAAGGTGAGCTATAATATGCAATGGGGCATTGCTTATCCCCATGAGTTTGAGTAAGGACCCCCAAGGCTATTCCCTCCTCATGGCAGAAGAGAGTAAAAGGTTTCTGATAGTCTGGTAAGCCCAAGCCTGGGGATCTGGTAAGGGCTTCTTTAATCTGCATGAAGGCTGCTTCGGCCTCAGAGGAACATGGAAGGGGCTCTTGGACCTTGTCAAGGGTTAGGTCTTGCAGGGGCTTGACAATAACTGCACACCCGAGGATCCATTGTCAGTAGTACCCAGCCATGCCTAAAAAGCCACTCCTTTGCTTTTTAGTGGTTGGCCTAGGGACCTGGAGAATGGCCTGTCCTCGTGAAGAGGACAAGTGCCTCCCTCCAGCTGAAATATCCTGTCCCAAATAACAAACCCTTGGCAGAAGGCCGTAGTTTAGACTTGGAAGCTTTGTGTCCCTTCTGGGCTAGTGCTTGCAAGAGCACAAGGGAATCCGTTTTAGAGGCTTCAAGTGAAGACAATGCTAGAATCAGGTCATCTACATACTGGACCAGGGTGGACCCCACTGGGAATTCGGTGTCATCCAGATCCTTGTTAGGAATTGGGGAGAACAAGGTGGGCGACTTGGTATAACCCTGGGGTAACCTGTTCCGAGTATACTGGAGCCCTTGGTCGGTAAAGGCAAACAGATACTGGCTATCTTTATGAACAGGGATAGAGAAAAAGGCCGAGCCGAGGTCAACAACAGTGAAATAGATGGCGGATGGGGGAATGCAGGAGATTGCAGGATTCAAAGCCCTGAGTGCTGGCCCTTACACCATGGGACCAGACCTTGGGTTTTTCTGACTTCTGGCCTGAAAGAGCCTGGGTGGACAATTTTTTGCCTCCCTTGCTCAAGGCCTCTCTGGCCTTTCTGGCCAGCCCTACATTTGCTCAACAAGTCGGCACACAGTGGCTTGCTGTGGACCCAGAGGCCTTTCTTCCTTCAGACTGTGAGGCCAGTGGGTGTGTGAGGAAGTTGCCCCTTCAGGCCCAGGCAGTAAATGGCCTTTCCTAGGAAAGGCCAAGTCCTGAAAAGAAGAAAAAGTAATGTCAAGGAGGGTACTGAAGAGCTGCTTTTTGAAGTTTTTGGGGGATATCACAAGAAGGAAATGATGCCCCCTATGTCTGACCAGGGGCTTGAACCCTGGACCCTCAGATTAGAAGTCTGATACTCTACCAACTGAACTAGCCAGCCTCATATAAAGAAGAGGCAAGTTTGGTGCAGAAGAGAAACTTTTCAAGAAAAAGAAGACAGGAAACAATACTGAACCTGCCTACTCTCACTCTCTTAGCGGCCCTAGTCCCAGCCTGCTCCTCTGTCTGGTGCCATGAGATCTTCTTTTTTTAGTTAAATATTGGCTCCAGAAGAAAACAGTTATACAAAGCAAAACAAAATCAGACAGAAATGCCATTGAAAATATAAAAAAAAAAGAGAATGCAATCCCCATCACATTATGGTAAATGACAAAGCCCTGGCTGGGATGATTTAACTGGGAATTGGTCCTGCTTCAAGCAGGGGGTTGGACTAGAAGACCTTCTGGGGTCCCTTCCAACCCTGATATTCTATGATTCTATGGTATCCAGGGCCAGATTAACTTTTTGTGGTCCCTGCACCAAACATATTTGTGGGGCCCCCTGTGGAATGAAGGGGAAAGAGCACAGTGGGGCATGGTGGTGAAGGATTGATCCCAAGCTGGAGTGAGGCAGGGGCAAGATGAGCACAGTGGGGTATGGGGGGAGGATTAGGCAGGGGCCGGGGCAAAAGCACAGTGGGGTTGGAGCTACGGTTCCTCCCTGGAGCAAGGGAGGGGCTGGGGGTAAACTGCAAGCACAGCAGGGCTGGGTAGGGGGTAAACAGGATCCACCCTGCCTCTGCCTACATGGAGTGGTACCTACCTTCTCCCTGGTTCTAGCACATTCTCCATCTCTCTCTCTGCACTGAGCTGAGGCTGGGGGTGCACAGGGCTGGGAGGGAGTTAGGGTGAGGGAGGGGGCTCAGGGTCTGGGAGGGAGGTTGGGGTGGAGCACTTACCTGGGGCAGCTCCCATTTTGTGCAAGGGGTGCAGGTGGGAATGTGGGGTGTGTGTGCAGGAGCTCCCATTTTGTGCTCAGGGTAGGGGTGGGGATGTGGGGCGGGGTGCAGGAGTCGGGGCTGGGGGTGTGTTAGGGGTCTGCAAGAGTCAGGGCATGGGTCGTGGAGGGATGGGTATGTGTGGGGGGTGCAGGAGTCAGGACTGGGGGCATGGGGGGGTGCAGGAGTCAGGGCAGAGGGCTGGGAGCACCCCCACAACCCCAGCTCACACCCCCAGCCCTCTGCCCTGAGTGGCTCACGGCCCTGATTCCACTGCCTTCTCCAAGAACTCCCCCCATCTGCCTCCTCCCCCAGTGGTGAGTGCATTGTGGCTCCACTCCTCCCCCTCCCTCGTGTTGGCAGACAGCTGTTTGGCAGCAGGGAGAGGAAGGGGGTGGGGAGGGGCGGGAAGACGGCACTCTAGGGTAAGAGCCCGGGGAGGAGCTTGGCTGTCGGTGGAGCTTGCCCGGCTGCAGCAGGAGCCCCAGGAGCTGGCAAGCACCAAGCTTCTGCCCCTGCAGGAGAGAGCCGGGGCCAGGTCCCTTTGGAGCATGGGCCTGGCGCCATGGTAAATCCGGTACGGATGGTATCTGGGCCAATCCTGCATTGAGAGCACCCACTAATGTCCCTCTGTGCTTACGAGAAACCTGGAGGAACGGATACCACAGCCTGAACACGGAACACAACTGCTCCCGCTTGTCGCAGTAAAACCCTTTCCCTGCCCTCAATCAGAGACCAGCTGGACAGAATCAAGGCCCGTCCAGGTCCCAGAGCCCAGCCCACACCCGCCTCCACTCTGCTGCTGACTCAGGGTGTTTTTCCACCACGGCCAGCCGATTAAGGGCCACGGAAACCCGGTTAGCCACTGCTCGGAGAACTGCCTTCGTCGCTGAAGATGCTCCTCACGGCCGCTGTGCCAAATGGGGTACAATGCTGTGGCATCAATGAGCTACAGTATGTCCAGTCATCCGAAGAGTCAGTTTCTTTCTTTGTGGTTGCTCTTCCATTCCCCTCAGGCCTGCCCTGCCCTCCAGCTCAGCCTCCTGCTGAAGACTGAAAAACACAATAGTAGAGCCGTAAAAGGCTTCAACGCCCACCATGCCCAATCCCCACATCTCGGTACTTAAAGGGTGTGACAAAGTGGGACTGTTCTTAATGTTTCCTCTGAATAGTGTGCGGGTGCCTCAGTTTCCCCTATGCAGTTCTTAAGTATCTAGGGGGTGGGATAAGGGTGTATGATCCTTGCAGAGCCCTAGAGGGCAGGTGTGTGCAGGGGTCTGGACACGGACAATGGCTGACACCCTGTTTCCTGGCAACTGATGGCCTGGGCCCTTCCCCCTGCAAGGTGAGAGCTAAAGGGTTGGAGAACAAAGGAATCCAGTGATCTCCTGGGCCCAGGAAAGGGACAAAGCCAAGATGAGGAGGGGCTGGAGAGTTGCAGTTTGGGTCTGGCTGAGGACATGGAGTGAAGTGCAGACGTGGTTGTCTGGCTCACTGCCCCCCAAAATGGACCCAGCTGAGGGGTCCTGTTCTCTGTACCTACAAGCTGGTTTAGACCATGTTCCTGTCGTCTAATAAACCTTCTGTGTTACTAGCTGGCTGAGAGTCACGTCTGCCTACGGAGTTGGCGGGCAGGACCCTCTGGCTTCCCCAAGACCCTGCCTGGGCGGACTCGCTGTGGGAAGCGCACAGAGGGGCAGAGGATGCTGAATGCTCCTAGGTCAGACCCAGGAAGGTGGAAGCTGTGGGAGCTGTGTGTCCTGCAGACAGGCTGCTCACAGAAAAGAGACTTCCCCAAAGTCCTGACTGGCTTCGTAGGGAGCAGTTCCAGAGCATCGCCCGGGGACTCCTTGACAACAGGCACCCATGCCATTTGCAAATATTTTAAGGCTCTTGTCGGTAGGATCTGGGGACAGTGGCTCACCTTCAGAGGAACCTCCCTAAAATTGGCCTTTCTCACCCACTGGTATGTTGTCCTCCATATGGACTGTGCCAAAGGAAGGCCTCGCTACTGTGGCTGACACTGCTGTGAGGGTGGCCACTGCTGCAGCTGAAATCAGGGAGGGCATTATTGGTGGACTTTGTGCTCCATAGCACTCATTATCGCTAGATTATGGAGCATGGTCCCCAGTTAAGATGTGAAAGGAAAGATCTATGGAAGGAAAAGGCTCCCTTCCCCTGGACCTCACAGCAATAGAATCATAGAATATCAGGGTTGGAAGGGACCTCAGGAGGTCATCTAGTCCAACCCCCTGCTCAAAAGCAGGACCCATACCCAATTAAATCATCCCAGCCAGGGCTTTGTCAAGCCTGACCTTAAAAACTTCTAAGGAAGGAGATTCCACCACGTCCCTAGGCAACGCATTCCAGTGTTTCACCACCCTCCTAGGGAAAAAGTTTTTCCTAATATCCAACCTAAACCTCCCCCACTGCAACTTGAGACCATTACTCCTTGTCCTGTCCTCTTCCACCACTGAGAATAGTCTAGAACCATCCTCTCTGGAACTACCTCTCAGGTAGTTGAAAGCAGCTATCAAATCCCCCCTCATTCTTACTCTTCTGCAGACTAAACAATCCCAGTTCCCTCAGCCTCTCCTCATAACTCATGTGTTCCAGTCCCCTAATCATTTTTGTTGCCCTTCGCTGGACTCTTTCCAATTTATCCACATCCTTCTTGTAGTGTGGGGCCCAAAACTGGACACAGTACTCCAGATGAGGCCTCACCAATGTCGAATAGAGGGGGACGATCATGTCCCTCGATCTGCTCGCTATGCCCCTACTTATACACCCCAAAATGCCATTGGCCTTCTTGGCAACAAGGGCACACTGCTGGCTCATATCCAGCTTAGAATCATAGAATATCAGAGTTGGAAGGGACCTCAGGAGATCATCTTGTCCAACCCGCTGGTCAAAGCAGGACCAATCCTCAATTTTTGCCCCAGATTCTCTAAATGGCCCCCCTCAAGGATTGAACTCACAAGCCTGGGTTTAGCAGGCCAATGCTCAAACCACTGAGCTATCCCTCCCCCTGTCTTGCGCATTTAGAGTGAAGCTCATTGCGGAAAGAGAGTGTCACTTAGTAGATTTGTACAGTGCCTAGCACAATGTGGCACTGATCTCAGTTGGTGCACTTGTGCCTGAATTTCCTATATTTTTAAAAGGTGAGCCCTCCTTCAGGAAAACACAATAAATAAAATAAATAAATAAATTAATTAATAATAATAATAATAATAAACAAATGATAGTTGGGAATGGTTTAGATATACTTAATCTTGCCTCAGCATGGCAGCTGAAATCATTAGATGACCTCTTGATGTCTCTTCCAGATGTACATCTCTATTCTTTCTATAATCACTTTTCTAAATCACAGGTAGTACAGGTACTCTATTATACAGGTATTTACTCAGCCTGATGATTGCTGGTTGAAAAATTTTAAAATTACTGATGAAAAACAGGGACAAATTTTTCAGGCAAAATTCATCCTTTTTTCACCTGGCTATGACGCTGGCCAAAAACAAAAAAATGTATAATTTCACATTTTTCCAATGGAAAAAAGGGAGAAATATTCTCACTTTTACCACCTTTACTTGCTACCTATTTAGGTGCTTATAGAGGTGTGGTATCCAAGCATCTCATATTGTGAGATCTGACAGCACCCGGTAGCAGTGTAATTTTCTACACTAAAGTGATAGATGCTGAATAACTGAAGTGTGCCTAGTCACTCAAATGGCTAATACTTCCAAAGAACATAGAATCATAGAATATCAGGGTTGGAAGGGACCCCAGAAGGTCATCTAGTCCAACCCCCTGCTCGAAGCAGGACCAATTCCCAGTTAAATCATCCCAGCCAGGGCTTTGTCAAGCCTGACCTTAAAAACCTCTAAGGAAGGAGATTCTACCACC
Organism: Caretta caretta; assembly: GCF_965140235.1. NCBI lineage: Eukaryota > Metazoa > Chordata > Testudines > Cheloniidae > Caretta > Caretta caretta. The sequence goes on from NC_134233.1 coordinate 7,554,827, forward strand.
TCCCTAGGTAACGCATTCCAGTGTTTCACCACCCTCTTAGTGAAAAAGTTTTTCCTAATATCCAATCTAAACCTCCCCCACTGCAACTTGAGACCATTACTCCTCGTTCTGTCATCTGCTACCATTGAGAACAGTCTAGAGCCATCCTCTTTGGAACCCCCTTTCAGGTAGTTGAAAGCAGCTATCAAATCCCCCCTCATTCTTCTCTTCTGCAGGCTAAACAATCCCAGCTCCCTCAACCTCTCCTCATAAGTCATGTGTTCTAGACCCCTAATCATTTTTGTTGCCCTTCGCTGGACTCTCTCCAATTTATCCACATCCTTCTTGTAGTGTGGGGCCCAAAACTGGACACAGTACTCCAGATGAGGCCTCACCAATGTCGAATAGAGGGGGACGATCACATCCCTTGATCTGCTGGCAATGCTCCTACTTATACATCCCAAAATGCTGTTAGTGTTCTTGGAAACAAGGACACACTGCTGACTCATATCCAGCTTCTTGTCCACTGTCACCCCTAGGTCCTTTTCCGCAGAACTGCTGCCTAGCCATTCGGTCCCTAGTCTGTAGCTGTGCATTGGGTTCTTCCGTCCTAAGTGCAGGACCCTGCACTTATCCTTATTGAACCTCATCAGATTTCTTTTGGCCCAATCCTCCAATTTGTCTAGGTCCCTCTGTATCCTATCCCTGCCCTCCAGCGTATCTACCACTCCTCCCAGTTTAGTATCATCCGCAAATTTGCTGAGAGTGCAATCCACACCATCCTCCAGATCATTTATGAAGATATTGAACAAAACCAGCCCCAGGACAGACCCCTGGGGCACTCCACTTGACACCGGCTGCCAACTAGACATGGAGCCTTTGATCACTACCCGTTGAGCCCGACAATCTAGCCAACTTTCTACCCACCTTATAGTGCATTCATCCAGCCCATACTTCCTTAACTTGCTGACAAGAATACTGTGGGAGACCGTGTCAAAAGCTTTGCTTAAGTCAAGATACAGTACATCCACTGCTTTCCCTTCATCCACAGAACCAGTAATCTCATCATAGAAGGCGATTAGATTAGTCAGGCATGACCTTCCCTTGGTGAATCCATGCTGACTGTTCCTGATCACTTTCCTCTCATGTAAGTGCTTCAGGATTGATTCTTTGAGGACCTGCTCCATGATTTTTCCAGGGACTGAGGTGAGGCTGACTGTCCTGTAGTTCCTAGGATCCTCCTTCTTCCCTTTTTTAAAGATTGGCACTACATTAGCCTTTTTCCAGTCATCCGGGACTTCCCCCGTTCGCCACGAGTTTTCAAAGATAATGGCCAATGGCTCTGCAATCACAGCTGCCAATTCCTTTAGCACTGTCGGATGCAACTCATCCGGCCCCATGGACTTGTGCACGTCCAGTTTTTCTAAATAGTCCCTAACCACCTCTTTCTCCACAGAGGGCTGGCCATCTATTCCCCATGTTGTGATGCCCAGCACAGCAGTCTGGGAGCTGACCTTGTTCGTGAAGACAGAGGCAAAAAAAGCATTGAGTACATTAGCTTTTTCCACATCCTCCGTCACTAGGTTGCCTCCCTCATTCATTAAGGGGCCCACACTTTCCTTGGCTTTCTTCTTGTTGCCAACATACCTGAAGAAACCCTTCTTGTTACTCTTAACATCTCTCGCTAGCTGCAGCTCCAGGTGCGATTTGGCCCTCCTAATTTCATTCCTACATGCCCGAGCAATCTTTTTATACTCTTCCCTGGTCATATGTCCAACCTTCCACTTCTTGTAAGCTTCTTTTTTATGCTTAAGATCCGCTAGGATTTCACCGTTAAGCCAAGCTGGTCGCCTGCCATACTTACTATTCTTTCGACACATCGGGATGGTTTGTCCCTGTAACCTCAACAGGGATTCCTTGAAATACAGCCAGCTCTCCTGGACTCCTTTCCCCCTCATGTTATTCCCCCAGGGGATCCTACCCATCAGTTCCCTGAGGGAGTCAAAGTCTGCTTTCCTGAAGTCCAGGGTCCGTATCCTGCTGTTTACCTTTCTTCCCTGTGTCAGGATCCTGAACTCAACCAACTCATGGTCACTGCCTCCCAGATTCCCGTCCACTTTTGCTTCCCCCACTAATTCTTCCCGGTTTGTGAGCAGCAGGTCAAGAAAAGCTCCCCCCCTGTTGGCTCCTCCAGCACCTGCACCAGGAAATTGTCCCCTATGCTTTCCAAAAACTTCCTGGATTGTCTATGCACCGCTGTAGTGCTCTCCCAGCAGATATCAGGAAAATTAAAATCACCCATGAGAACCAGGGCGTGCGATCTAGTAGCTTCTGCGAGCTGCCGGAAGAAAGCCCCGTCCACCTCATCCCCCTGGTCCGGTGGTCTATAGCAGACTCCCACCACTACATCACTCCTGTTGCTCACACTTCTAAACTTAATCCAGAGACACTCAGGTTTTTCTGCAGTTTCATAGCGGAGCGCTGAGCAGTCATACTGCTCCCTTACATACAGTGCTACTCCCCCACCTTTTCTGCCCTGCCTGTCCTTCCTGAACAGTTTATAACCATCCATGACAGCACTGCAGTCATGTGAGTTATTTGGTGCTGGGGGAGAGGGGATTTTAATTTTCAGCTGGCCTAAGGTCCACTGGTTTCCAGACTAGTTTCCAGACTATCAGAGGAAACTCTTTTATGATGAGCACTACCTGGCACAGGTCTGTAGCAAGGTCGATCTAGAGGACGTGTTTCTCTGTAGTGGAACCAGCAGCTGGTGAGCGGTAGCCTCCTGGTCCTCTGATCCGAGATCACACCAGCCCCAGATGGGGTACACCTTTCTGCAGGGACAGGCCAGGAGTCGCATTGACTGGATTTTTGTGAAAGAAAGCACGTTAACAGCCCAGTGCAGGGTAGTGCCAATGGACTGTTCCGATCACGCAGCACTTACCATGTGTCTTAATGTGGGCAATTCCATGGCCCATGGAAGAGGATATTGGAAGCTGGACATCCAGAGCTTGCAAGATAAAGGGGCAGTGCGGCAAAGCCTTGTGGCGTTGGCAGAACGAGAAAGCATCAGAGTTCTATGGCAACCAGGGGGATTGGTGGGAGTCAGTGAAGGAGGAGTGGGCAGCTTTGTTCCTGGTGACTGGGGAAACACCAGAACTTTAAAGAATACCAGCCATGCCAAGTCCTATAGGATTTCTACAAGACTGTCAGGGTTTCCCCCGCTCCCGCACACCCAACTCTGGGGTACAGATTTGGGGACCTACTTGAAAGACCCTGTAAGTTTATATTCTACCAGCTTAGGTTAAAAACTTCCCCAAGGCACAAATTCCTTTTGTCCTTGGATGGATGGTATGCTGCCACCACCAAGTGATTTAAACAAACATTCAGGAAAGGGTCACTTGGAATCCCTACCCCGCCCCCCAAAATATCCCCCCAAGTCCCTTCACCCCCTTTCCTGGGGAGGCTTGTGAATAATATGCCAACCAATTGCCTTAGCAATGTAAGCACAGACTTTGTCTTTAGAACACTGAAATCAAAATCAGGTTCTTAAAAGAAGAACTTTAATTAGAAAGAAAAAATAAAAGAATCACAGCTGCAAAATCAGGATGGAAGGTAATTTTACAGTGTAATAAGATTTAAAATATAGAGGATTCTCCTCTAGGTTCAGCTTCAGTTACAAAAACAGGAATAAAACCCATTTCTGTAGCATACAAAAAATCCACAAGCTGAAACAAAAGATAACCTAATGCATTTCCTTTCCTAACTTACAATTTCTGTGAATTGAGGTCTATTGTTCCAGGTATATTTTCAGGAGATGTTTTACCTGCTTGGTCTCTCCCTCTGTCCAGAAAGGGAAGAACAGAGAGCACAAACAAAACCTCCCTCCACCCCGCCCCCATTTAAGTCTCTTCTTTCCTCATTGGTCCTTCTGGTCAGGTGCCAGCTAAGTTATTTGAACTACTTAACCCCTTACAGGTAAGGGGATTCATTTTAGCTGCCAGGGAGGGATTTTATGCTACCCTTCTCTCTATATTTATGACCAAGACCATCCAGAGATGGGAGCCAGTCAATGTGTGACTGTACGACCATATCAAGTGACAGCTGGCAGAGTTAGAATCATAGAATCATAGAATCATAGAATATAAGGGTTGGAAGGGACCCCAGAAGGTCATCTAGTCCAACCCCCTGCTCGAAGCAGGACCAATTCCCAGTTAAATCATCCCAGCCAGGGCTTTGTCAAGCCTGACCTTAAAAACCTCTAAGGAAGGAGATTCTACCACCTCCCTAGGTAACGCATTCCAGTGTTTCACCACCCTCTTAGTGAAAAAGTTTTTCCTAATATCCAATCTAAACCTCCCCCACTGCAGCTTGAGACCATTACTCCTCGTTCTGTCATCTGATACCATTGAGAACAGTCTAGAGCCATCCTCTTTGGAACCCCCTTTCAGGTAGTTGAAAGCAGCTATCAAATCCCCCCTCATTCTTCTCTTCTGCAGGCTAAACAATCCCAGCTCCCTCAGCCTCTCCTCATAAGTCATGTGTTCCAGACCCCTAATCATTTTTGTTGCCCTTCCCTGGACTCTCTCCAATTTATCCACATCCTTCTTGAAGTGTGGGGCCCAAAACTGGACACAGTACTCCAGATGAGGCCTCACCAATGTCGAATAGAGGGGAACGATCACGTCCCTCGATCTGCTGGCTATGCCCCTACTTATACATCCCAAAATGCCATTGGCCTTCTTGGCAACAAGGGCACACTGCTGACTCATATCCAGCTTCTCGTCCACTGTCACCCCTAGGTCCTTTTCCGCAGAACTGCTGCCTAGCCATTCGGTCCCTAGTCTGTAGCTGTGCATTGGGTTCTTCCGTCCTAAGTGCAGGACCCTGCACTTATCCTTATTGAACCTCATCAGATTTCTTTTGGCCCAATCCTCCAATTTGTCTAGGTCCTTCTGTATCCTATCCCTCCCCTCCAGCGTATCTACCACTCCTCCCAGTTTAGTATCATCCGCAAATTTGCTGAGAGTGCAATCCACACCATCCTCCAGATCATTTATGAAGATATTGAACAAAACCGGCCCCAGGACCGACCCTTGGGGCACTCCACTTGATACCGGCTGCCAACTAGACATGGAGCCATTGATAACTACCCGTTGAGCCCGACAATCTAGCCAGCTTTCTACCCACCTTGTAGTGCATTCATCCAGCCCATACTTCCTTAACTTGCTGACAAGAATACTGTGGGAGTTCTCGGAGATGAGGGTGCTGTGGGCCCAATTTGAGTGGGACCACCAAGTGAAGCGAGCGGTGGTCTCCCCGGACATTTTTGCAGCCTGGAGAGAAGAGACAAAGCAAGAGGATGCAGGGACTTAGGGCGGGACCCACAGATCCAGTAGTGCAGGACCACAGTAGAATGCTGGCCATCATGGAGGTCTACTATGGGGAGCTGTTCCAGGGCTGGGATATTGCTCAGCAACAACAGGGGCAGTTTCTCTCCTTAGCTGGGGACTGCTCACCGCTGCTGTCAGGAGATGACCAGGGGAGTTTGCTGGAGCCCATGTAGGAACATGAGCTGAGGGAAGCAATTTTGTCCTTGAAGACCAGCATATCTCCTGGCCCAGAGTGCCTGCCCCCAGTACTCTTCTGGGAACTGCTGGAGCCTCTCACACCAGTGTTGACAAACAGCTTCAACAGCTCTCTGCACCATCAGGCACTGAGTCCATCACAATACAATGCTATCCTGGGATTGCTGGCCAAGATGGGATACCTGACTGACATCCAAAATGGGAGGCTGACTGTTCTGTTTAATACCGACAACAAGATTTTGTCCCGAGCACGCGAGAGGAGGCTGGGAGGGGTAGCAGACAGGCTGGCGCAATGTGGTGCGAGGTCGGACAGTCACAGACTCCTCATGCAGCATGCGGGAGGTCTGCGAATGGGCGTGCCAGAAGCAGTGGGAAAGTTACTTGTTGGTTCTGGATCAATCCAAGGCCTCTGAGTAAGTCAACTTGAACTATCTGTGGAAAGTGCTCAAACAGTATGGATTTCCGGGGGACTTTATCAGATGGCTGTAGGTGCTGTACAAACTGGCCTCAGTCTGTCCTTGGTGGATGGCTGGCTAGTGAACAAAATCCCTGTGCATGCAGGCATACGACAGGCCTGTCCCTTGAGCCCCTTCTGTATGTGCTGTCTTTGGACCCTTTCCTGAGAGCACTCCACAGAAGCAGAGCAATGCGGGGCATGGTTTGCCCTGACCAGAACCTGGGAGGACTGATCAAGGGAGCTGTCACATTGAAGGCGGTTGCCCATGCATATGACATGACCATCCTAGTGAGCTCCCTGGGCAACTGCCGCACTTTGGTGACACTCAAGGAGGGGTACTTGGCTGCAGCCGGAGCCATGGTGAACCTACAGAAGAGCAGGGCCCTGTGGGTGGGATCGGACCCCCCCAAGGGGGTTTGCCCTTACCCATCAGGGATTTGCAATTCATAAGCAGCCAAGACAGGAGCACTCCCAGGGTGGTGAACACCTTGAGGGTACTGTTTGGGGTCAGGGACAAGGTGGGGAATGCAAACTGGGAGAGGCAACTGCTGGGCTATGAGGAACGGCTCTGCCGGTGGCATAAGTGGACCTTTTCATTAGCCCAGAAGGCTGTCATGCTCAAGATCTATCTTTAGGAGGCAGGAAAATTTCTCAGCCATATATTTCCCCCAGCTCCACAATTGCTGTAGTGACTGAACCCGATGGCCTTCCACTTCTTGTGGGGCAATAGGACATCCTTAGTCAGAATTGTGGCTTTTCTGCCGGTGACAAAGGGCAGGTTGGGCATGGTGGGCTTTAAAGCCTTTTACAGCTCCACTTTTCTTGATTTTTCAATTTTCACTGGGAGGCTGAGCTGGAGGGCACGTCAGCCCAGAGGGGAATGGCGGGGCAACCACGGAGAATGCAACCGACTCTTTGGATGTGGCTGTATTTTTTTGAGCCCACTGGGTGCAGCAATGGGTTTGGGTTGGCCAATGGTGGCGGAAGGGGTAGGAGATTAAGCAGGCCCCTCACTCCATCTAGTGTTCATCCACTCCACTTTATGTCCTACAGGCTTTTCATTGGGTGGCTAGGTGGAAGGTGCTCACAGGATGGTTAAAGCTGCAGCAGTGGCCGCCCCCGGGGAGAGCTCCGGGTTGACCTGGTGGCCGGATGGAAATTAAGCCCGGGCCCGGGGCAGGGCGACCCTCGGCGGAGGAGGGTCCGCCCTTCACAGCAGCGGTGGCCACAGCAGTGAGCCCTCCCTTTGTCCTTGTCCGCACAGAGGTCATTGTACCACAGGGTGATGGAGGCCAATTTTAGGAAGTTTCCACTGAAGGTGAGCAACTGTCCCCAGAACTTACTGACGGGAGCTTTAAAGTATCTGCAGATGGCACGGGTGTCTTTTAAGTACCGAGACGTGCGATGGTGCATCTTTCATGGGTAACTGTATGTACTTGGACTAAGATGACCTCCTGAGGTCCCTTCCAACTGTGAGATTCTATGATTACACGCAAACATGCATGGGCAAAGCAAAGGTTGTCCATGGGCACTGTCAGGCTCCAGCACGACTTCATAGAATATCAGGGTTGGAAGAGACCCCAGGAGGTCATCTAGTCCAATCCCCTGCTCAAAGCAGGACCAACCCCAACAAAATCATCCCAGCCAGGGCTTTGTCAAGCCGGATCTTATAAACCTCTAAGGATGGAGATTCCACCACCAACCTAGGTAACCCATTCCAGTGCTTCACCACCCTCTTAGTGAAAGAGTGTTTCCTAATATCCAACCTAGGCCTCCCCCATGCCAACTTCAGACCATTGATCCTTGTTCTGTCATTTGCCACCAGTAAGAACAGCCAAGCTCCATCCTCTTTGGAACCCCCTTTCAGATAGTTGAAGGTTGCTATCAAATCCCCCCTCTCTTCTGCAGACTAAACAAGCCCAGTACCCTCAGCCTCTCCTTGTAAGTCATGTACTCCAGCCCCCTGATAATTTTCGTTGCCCTCTGCTGGACTCTCTCCAGTTTGTCCACATCCTTTCTGTAGTGGGGGGGCCAAAACTAGATGCAATGCTCCAGATGTGGCCTCACCAGTGCCGAATAGAGGGGAATAACACTCTGCTGACTCATATCCAGCTTCTCATCCACTGTAATCCCCAGATCCTTTTCTGCAGAACTGCTGCTTAGCCAGTCGGCCCCCAGCCTGTAGTGGTGGATGAGATTCTTCCGTCCTAAATGCAGGACTCTGCCCTTGTCCTTCTTGAACCTCGTAAGATTTCTATTGGTCCAATCATCCCATTTGTCTAGGTCAATCTGGACCCTATCTCTCCCCTCCATCGTACCTATCTCTCCCCCCATCTTAATGTCATCTGCAAGCTTGCTGTGGGTGAAATCCATCCCTTCATCCAGATCATTAATAAACTTGTTGAACAGGACTGATCCCTGGGGCACTCCCCTTGTTACCAGCTGCCAGCTAGACATCAAGCTATTGATGACTACCCATTGAGCCCAAAAATCTAGCCAGCTTTCTATCCACCTTATAGTCCATTCATCCAGCTCATACTTTTTTAACTTGCTGTCAAGAATACTGTGGGAGACCGTATCAAAAGCTTTGCTAAAATCAAGATATATCATGTCCACTGCTTTCTCCATATCAACAGAGCCAATTATCTCATCATAGAAGGCAATCAGGTTGGTCAGGCATGTCTTACCCTTGGTGAATCCATGTTGACTGTTCCTGATCACCTTCCTCTCCTCCAAGTGCTTCAAAATGAGGACCTGCTCCATTTATTTTTCCAGAGGCTGAGGTGAGGCTGACTGGTCTGTAGTTCCCCAGGTTCTCCTTCTTCCCTTTTTTAAAGATGAGCACTATATTTGCCTTTTTCCAATCATCCGGGACCTCCCCCCCCCCCCAATCACCACAAGTTTTCAAAAATAATGGTGAATTGCTCTGTAATCACATCAGCCAATTCCCTCAGCATCCTCGGATGCCTTAGATCTGGACCCATGGACTAGTGCATGTCCAGGTATTCTAAATAGTCCTTAACCTGTTCTTTCACCACTGAGGGCTGCTCACCTCCTCCCCATACTGTGCTGCCCAGTGCAGCAGTCTGGGAGCTGATCTTGTCTGTGAAGACAGAGGCAAAAAAAATTGAGTACTTCAGCTTTTTCCACATCTGTCACTAGGTTGCCTCCCCCATTCATTAAGGGTCCCAGACTTTCCCTGACCTTTTTCAGGTTGCTAACATACCTGTAGAAACCCTTCTTGTTACCCTTCACATCTCTTGGTAGCTGCAACTCCAGTTGTGTTTTGGCCTTCATGATTACACCCCTGCATGCTCAAGCAATATTTTTATACTCCTCCCTAGTCATCTGTCCAAGTTTTCACTTCTTGTAAGATTCCTTTTTGTGTTTAAGCTCACCGAAGATTTCACTGTAAAGCCAAGTTGGTTGCCTGCCATATTTGCTATTCTTTCTGCACACTGGGATGGTTCGTTCCTGCGCCCTCAATAAGGCTTCTTTAAAATACAGCCAGCTTTCCTGGACTCCTTTTCCCCCTCATATTAGCCTCCGAAGGGATCCTGCCCATCAGTTCCCTAAGGGGGTCAAAGTCTGCTTTTCTGAAGTCCAGGGTCTGTATTTTGCTACTTTCCTTTCTTCTTTTTTGAGGATCCTGAACTCAACCACCTAATGGTCACTGCTGCCCACATTGCCACCCACTTCTACTTCCCCTACCAATTCTTCCCTGTTTGTAAGCAGCAGGTCAAGAGGAGAAAGTCCCCTGGCTGGTTCCTCCAGTAGCTTATGTGGCTGTTGAATGGCTGGTTGTGGTGGAAAATAAAGTGAGTCGCTAGCAAAGTAGAGGCGGACATGGGTGGGCTCTGGGATCAGGATGGATCGCTACTGCTAGTCTTTGTTTCTCAGTAAGAAGGGGTTTTCCACCAGCAACTGGTACTAGTTGAGTTTCATGTTCAGACATTGTATCAGTTCCTCCAGGTTTCTCGTAAGCACACAGGGCCCTTAATGGGTACTCAGTACACAGAAAGTGTACTAGCAATTGCATTATTGGGGTTTTTTTTTTGTATTTTCAATGGCATTTCTGGAGCAGGTCCTCAAGGAATCAATTCTGAAACACTTAGACGAGAGGAAAGTGATCAGGAACAGTCAGCATGGATTCACCAAGGGCAAGTCATGCCTGACTAATCTAATTGCCTTCTATGATGAGATAACTGGTTCTGTGGATGAAGGGAAAGCAGTGGACATGTTCCTTGACTTTAGCAAAGCTTTTGACACGGTCTTCCACAGTATTCTTGCCAACAAGTTAAAGAAGTATGGGCTGGATGAATGCACTATAAGGTGGATAGAAAGTTGGCTAGATTGTCGGGCTCAACGGGTAGTGATCAATGGCTCCATGTCTAGTTGGCAGCCGGTATCAAGAGGAGTGCCCCAAGGGTCGGTCCTGGGGCCGGTTTTGTTCAATATCTTCATTAATGATCTGGAGGATGGTGTGGATTGCACCCTCAGCAAGTTTGCAGATGCCACTAAACTGGGAGGAGAGGTAGATACCACTGGAGGGTAGGGATAGGATACAGAGGGCCCTAGACAAATTAAAGGATTGGGCCAAAAGAAATCTGAGGTGGTTCAACAAGGACAAGTGCAGAGTCCTGCACTTAGGAGGGAAGAATCCAATGCACCACTACAGACTAGGGACCGAATGGCTCGGCAGCAGTTCTGCAGAAAAGGACCTAGGGGTGACAGTGGACGAGAAGCTGGATATGACTCAACAGTGTGCCCTTGTTGCCAAGAAGGCCAATGGCATTTTGGGATGTATAAGTAGGGGCATAGCGAGCAGATCGAGGGACGTGATCGTTCCCCTCTATTCGACATTGGTGAGGCCTCATCTGGAGTACTGTGTCCAGTTTTGGGCCCCACACTACAAGAAGGATGTGGATAAATTGGAGAGAGTCCAGCGAAGGGCAACAAAAATGATTAGGGGTCTGGAACACATGACTTATGAGGAGAGGCTGAGGGAACTGGGATTGTTTAGTCTATGGAAGAGAAGAATGAGGGGGGATTTGATAGCTGCTTTCAACTACCTGAAAGGTGGATCCAAAGAGGATGGATCTAGACTATTCTCAGTGATAGCAGATGACAGGACAAGGAGAAATGGTCTCAAGTTGCAGTGGGGGAGATTTAGGTTGGATATTAGGAAAAACTTTTTCACTAAGAGGGTGGTGAAACCCTGGAACGCGTTACCTAGGGAGATGGTGGAATCTCCTTCCTTAGATATTTTTTAAGGTCAGGCTTGACAAAGCCCTGGCTGGGATGATTTAGTTGTGGATTGGTCCTGCTTTGGGCAGGGGGTTGGCCTAGATGACCTCCTGAGGTCCCTTCCAACCCTGATATACAATGATTCTATGAATGGGAAAGAGCTGTCCTATCCCTGTAGTTAATCCACCTCCCTAAGAGGTGGTAGCTATGTCAGTGGGAGAAGCCACGGCTGTGGGTATGCAAGCTGTGGTGTTTACCCGCATATATAAAGTTTCATCAAACCCCATTTTCAAAACCACCCATGGTCTGGGAATGGAACAGAAGGTCTCTGAAGCAGGGTCTGTCCTTCAAGGTCCTGAAGATCACTGACTGCAACATAGCATTTTCGTGGGGATATGGCTCAGTGGTAGAATGTTAGACTGCAGTTCAAGTGGTCCTTGATTCAAATCAAAGTACCCCCTTAGAAGCCTCTTTCTTAAATGAAAATATTTTCTTCATATCCATTTTCAGTATGTTCATGAGTTCCACTGAATGGGGATGCTTGAAAAGAATTTAAACACTCAAGATTTTCCTGTGTAAATGTATAAAAACAGAGTAAACCTGTCCAGCAGCTGAAATCCGTTCCAGTTGTCTAAGTGTCTAGTTTGTTTTCATCAATTCAACAAAAGTATAACATGAATGCACATTTGTAGATCCCTGTTCTCCTTGGGCTATGCTGTGCAGAAGAACAAGAACCACATCCAGTTGAGGTTCAAGAGTCTGATGAGCAAAGACACCTTGGTGAGGGAAATTTCACCAGCATCTTGACTCCTTCACATTCAGGTAACACCTAGGCCCCCGGAACAAGGCATGAGAAGAAGCCAGTGGCTCAGACCAGGAAAATAGTCACCAAGATGTTGGCTAGAGCTGCCAGGATCCCTGAAAATGCCACCATCCCATGTCCAGGAATATTCATTAGAAGGTGGTGTCTTCAGCAGGGACCAAAAAGAAAGAGAAGACTTGAAAAGGTGTAATCTGCCAAGCCTCAGACTGTGGTCAAGATCCCACCTAAAATCAAGACAGGAGAGAGCAAGGCTAAAGCTAACTCCAAAGCACCCAAAGACAGGTCTAAGAAGGTTGCACAGAGAAAGAGGTGAAGAGATTTCCATTGGGATGACTCCTGCTCCCCAAATGGGTCTTTATGAATCACCATGGACTAGCCAGAGAGATCAAGGTCCCTCAGGACAAACAGCCCCATGGAAAATACAGTAACCGGGGTGCGTGGGCGGGGGGGAGTTTTTTTTTCTCTTCCAGAGAGGACGTGCTGTGTTTTGCGGAACACCTCCCAGGTAAGTGATGCACTGAGAAGGCAGCTCATTCTGGGCTCATTCTGTTTTATCTGCTTCCGCTGTTATTTCAGAACCAGCCCTAGCAGGACTGTGTCCCTGTGACCTCACCAGCTGTACGATAGGCTGAGTCTGCATCTCAGCTTTGATTAACCCAAGTTCTTAATTGATTCTTATTGTGATACTTTCCCAGGGCTCTGCCTCATTCCAACATTCTGGTCATAGATTGAACACGGGGAGGAATGGACAAGTCTGTATGACATTTGGTAAGTACGTTGTGTTGGTATGTGACCGAAAACAAGACTGGAGGTTGGCAGGTGCCTGTTACAAAAAGAATATGGCAAAGCTGCTCACATCCACTATCTAATTATACGTGATGCTTTTCAGAGGTATAGGTCAATTTGTTAATGAAACATCTTTGGTTCAATAAACAGACCGGGCTAGTTTTGAAGTGACTCTGGCTATGAATGCAATAGAAATCTGGCAACAAGTCTCTCAGATGGGAAGTTTGTACAGTCATGTTTGTTTGGCTGGTTTTTCCCAGCTTGTTTCTACAAACCCCGTAATCCATCACCTCAGTGCATGTTTCACTTCAGTGGTAAGTTTATTGTCTTTTAGTGCTAGTTCTTGAGTTGAAACGATCCCACAACTACACACACACACTGCTGGGGGTTGAAAGAATTTTCACTTTTCAGATGTGGGATTTGAACCCAAGGCTCCATCCAGAGACCAGAACACCCAAGGGAGGAGGAAATAAAGTTTGATGTTTGGTGACTTAAACCACAAAAGTGTGCTTTTAACACTCCTTGTTTTCTTTAGTGTTATGAGCTGTTTGGGGAGGCCAACATGCCATATTTCTTTCAAATTCTAGGGCCCTTCTACACACAGTTCATTTTTATACACCATTACCTGGAGTGAAATTTGCAGGTTTCCTAGAGTCCCTTGAGCGAGGTGTTGTAGTCTCTCACTGCTGAGTTTTTATGTGAAGAAAAGATGTACACCAGGACTGAGGCAGAATCCAGACATCCAGCTTTATGAGAAGGTAATGGTGAACGTCCGACTCCTGCACTGTGAACCATATAGTCAAACACCCACGATCTGTACCAGCTTTTTTTCAAAATAGCTTAGCACTCAGAGTGTTGAGACCTTTTGAAAATCTGGCTCTAGAGGTGGGCGCCAGTGCAGATCTCCTGAAAATTCTGACTGATACATCTGGAAGTTCCAAGAACCATCAGAACGTTGAGCATTTGCTAGAGGCTGATGAGAACCTTCCTTCTGTTGAACTCAGGAGAAATTTTCTCCCTTAGTTACAATCACAATGTTGTACTGTGCTCGCAGATTTAGGTTTCAACTTAATTAACGTTTGTTTTCTATGCAAGGTGAAACACACCTCTGGCGGCATTTGGACAGAGGGCTAGAAATAGAAACTGCCACGAACAGACAATTAAGAGGTTATGAGCCTTCTCTCCAGATGGTTAATTCCAAAGACTTGTCTATAGAACTGGATGAAAGGTTTTCTGGATGAATATTTTATGTACTGATATATTTTCGTTTGACCAAAAATTTTGTTTTGTTTCAACAAGAAAACTGAAAAAAATTCATCTGGAGTCTACCTGAATTATTATAATTATCTAGCCAAACCAATAACCTAATAGCAAGTAAAACAAATGATTTGCACAGTTCTGTTTGTACAAACGGTCCACAGTGGGAACATGTCTAATTTCTGCTCTGAGGCTCTAGGAAAATTTGATTCACGTTGATGAAACGTTCCTTTTACTGACCAGGAATTGAACCCAGGGCACAACACTGAGAATGTTGAATTCTAACCACTAAACTACTAGCAAAGTGCTACCTTGTCATTCATATGAGCCTTTTTCAGGCAACTTTCTCTAAAAAGTTCATCTTGGGTCAACCTGAAAAATTGTTATAATTTTGGTTTGGCTAGTTAGCAAGCAAAACATTAAATTATTTGCAAGGGTCTATTTGTATAAAAAGGTCTAAATCCTGGGATTTAAGGTGCACAGTGGGAACATGCCCACAGTTTGCTATTAGTCACTGGACAGAGCTTTGATTTTCACAGTCTCCAAACACCTTCCTAGCGGCCTGAAATCTAAGTGGGCATCTGAAGGAACCACATCCCTGCTCAAGGTGCTTCTGATGTTCTAGAAGGGAGACAGAGAAGAAGAAAGCTCAGTCCACAGTGACACTAAGTATGAATAGCCAATGATCTTTGTATGTAACTACTTAGTCAATTGTGATCCTTCCTATCATTATCCCTTTGAAATGATGATGCTGTACCATGGACTTTTACAGGTTGCATTAGCCAATCCAGCCATTTGGCACTTGCAGATGGGTACCTCTGTATTGTGCCTGATTCTTCTACAGCTGTAAAAGGCTGGTAGATACAGATACTTTCCCCTCTTCTTAACCAGCACTAATACCAGGCCAGGCTAGGGCTGGGGAGAGAGAGCGAGAGCAAGAGCAGCAGGTTTCCCCTATTGTTTCCTACTCTTTTTCTTGATCAGTTTCTCTTCAGCACCAACTTTCTTTCTTTTTCATGTGTGAGCCTGGCTAGCTCAGTTGGTAGAGCATCAGACTTTTAATCTGATGGTCCAGGGTTCGAGTCCCTGGTCAGGTAATAAACTATTCACAAAGGCCTTAGATATCTGTCTCTTTGATGTTACTTTTTCTCTTCAGGATTTTTCCTTTCCTAAGAAGGGCCTTTTTGTGTGTGGGATTGAAGGGGCAACTTCATGACATCCTCTGACCTCACAGGCTGGAGGAATAAAAGCCTCTGGGCATATAGCATGTTCCTCCTCTGCGCACGCACACACACGTGCAAAATATCCCTAAGAAATTAGAATCACCTGCTGCCTTCCCCTGTCATGCTGGATCCCCAAACAAGGATGCTCTTCAGCCCGAACCCATGTCCTCTCTATTCCCAGTGCCCCTCAATCCCTCCTATGCACGTTGCTCCTCACTCTGAACCAGAGCCTACTCTTCTTCATCCTTCTCCTCTGTCACAACCCACAGCCCCCTCCTATTTCCAGTGCTCCTCAATCCCAACCCACAGCTCCCTCCTTGCCTCCAGCAGCAGGTGCTCCAAACCCCCTCATGAAACCTTGCAAGAAAAACTTCCTGTGTGACTCTGCATGTGGATTTTACAGTATGTTGGAAATTTCTGTATTAAATATGTAAGCAGGGTCTGAATGAGCTCTCCCCTGACATCTAATGATGAGCTGTGGAAGAGGACTTCTGGAGCTGATCTCATTTGCATGGGCTCAGCCACTGTGTCTAGGTGCTTAGCATGATGGGATTGCTTGCTGAAATGATCACTTTGGGCTGGTGTTGTATTCCCAGTCTCCTTGTTATTGGGGCAGGAGTAATAAAGGGTGGTTATCCTTGTTGTGTGAATCGAGGGCAGCAGAACTGTGCTTGGCCGACCCCAGTTGTGGGACTCACCCTCAACTGAATAGCACTTGCTAGGCAGGAGACATGGGTTGAGGAATGGGGGGGCCGGGGCCATGGCCACTAAAATTTAGGTGTTAGATCAACTTGAGGATGGGGTGGCTCTGGAGGGATAAGTGAGTCTCTAGACAGCATAGTGAGTATAATGCCTTCTTATTTTCCCCCTTTTCCACCCAGGATGGGAGGTGAACTCTACAGATGCACCTCTGGGCTTGCACGGACTAAGGACAACAACTGTGAGTGAGGTGCGGAGAGGGGACGGCTCATGTTAAAGGAATTTTGGTTACTGGATTTAAGAACCTGAGGGAAAAGAACATTGCCCAGCTTATTTGGGGGTAGGTCTTTTGCTCAGGGTTTATGTTAATGTATTGGAGCTCCTGACATGACTTCTACTAACCCTGGGCTTACATTGCAATGTAGACATATCTTTAGAGTGCATCTATAATGTGATAAAAGCCCTGCGGCCTGGCTGGCCTGGATTGTCTTACTTGGGCTCCTGGGGCTCAGGTTGTGGGGCTAAAAACTGCAGTGTAGACATTTTGGGCTCAGACACCCTCACCCCTCGTGGGGTCTCAGAGGCTAGGCTCAAGCCCATACATCTACACTGTAATTTTATAAACCTGCAGCACAAGCCCCCCAAGCCTGAATCAGCTGATCCAGGGTTTGAGTGTGTTAGCCTAGCATTGTGTCTACACTGTTGTTATGTCCACACTGCAATGAAACACCCAGGGCTTGGGCTGTGGGGTGGTAAATTTGCAGTGTAGACATCTCGGCACAGGCTCAGTACAGGGCTCTGGGACCCCACAAGGTTGGGAGGGAGTTTAGCAAGCAAAAAAGGTAAAATGGCCATGGAGTATTACCCTGGACTCAATGGCAGTTCTCCATGGGCCCGTCTGCTTTGGGGCAGGGACAAAAACACGTCCTGCTGCATTTATTTGTGCAAAGATTGATTTATGATTGTCATTCTCAGAAACGGTGCATGAAGCAGGACTCCACAATGAACCGCCCACAGATTCTGGCAGCCACAATGAGCCATTTGGTAGGAGAGCTCAAAGGGAGTAAGTTGTCCATGAGGGGCCTGGAACACTGACCTATCAGCTCTTAACTCCCAAACTTTCAGTAACTCTATTATCAGTGCCTGTGAGTGTAATTTAAACCATAAGAACAAGCCATTCTGTAGTAGACCAAAGGTCCATCTAGCTCTGTATCTTGTTTTCTGACAGTAGCCAATGCCAGGTGCCCTAAAAGCCACTCAACAAGGTACCACTGGGAGTTGAACCTATGATCTACTGGTTATGAAACAGGTGTTTTATCTAGCTAAGCCACAGGGCCTGCCTGTGGTTAAGGTATCGTGTCTGCCCACTCCTGACTCCCTGCCAGATCCCACCTGGGCCTGACAAGTTTTGCTTGTGTTTAGATTCGGCAAAGCAGAGGAGCAGGTGAAGGAAGGAAGGAAGTTTTCCTTGCAAGCTGTGTGTGTGTGTGTGTGTGTGAATCTTTGGCCACGTCTGCACTACAAAGTTATTTTAACATAATTATATTGTTCGGGCGTGTGAAAAACACACTAGGCTCCCTCAGTCACCAGCTTTTGGCTGGTGTACACACTGCTCTGTCACGTCTGGTGACAAAACTGCCCTGTTTTGGTGACCAAATAAAACCACCCCGACAAGAGGCCTAGAGCTTTTTGCAGCCAATTTAAAGCGACAAAGTGTCAGTGTAAACGCTGCTGGTCATTATATCACCATAACTGGCCTCCACCACTATCCCACAATGCCCGCCGTGAACTCGCCTGCCCTGCCTTCCTCCTACAGAGGCTGGGCCCCTCCCCTTTCGTGGCTCTGGGAAGTTCCTACGGCAGCCAGGAGCAAATCTCTATTGTGGGGTGCTGCTCCCCCGCACTGCGAACACAGAGCGGGGTGACGGAAGCTTCCTTACAGTAGGGTGGCCACCGGCATCTGAACTGTGGAACCCCATGACACCCCTTTCCCCAAGACTCCTCACTCACACTCTGCCCCTTCTCCCTGAGGCGAGGCCCTGCCCCACCCTCCCAAGGCCAGACCCACAGAACACTTCTTCTCCCTCCCCAAGACTCCGCCTTGCCCCCCCCTCCATCGTTCATCATTCTGAGGAAAAGGACCTAGGGGTGACAGTGGACGAGAAGCTGGATATGAGTCAGCAGTGTGCCCTTGTTGCCAAGAAGGCCAATGGCATTTTGGGATGTATAAGTAGGGGCATAGCCAGCAGATCGAGGGACGTGATTGTCCCCCTCTATTCGACATTGGTGAGGCCTCCTCTGGAGTACTGTGTCCAGTTTTGGGCCCCACACTACAAGAAGGATGTGGATAAATTGGAAAGAGTCCAGCAAAGGGCAACAAAAATGATTAGGGGTCTGGAACACATGACTTATGAGGAGAGGCTGAGGGAACTGGGATTGTTTAGTCTGCAGAAGAGAAGAATGAGGGGGGATTTGATAGCTGCTTTCAACTACCTGAGAGGTGGTTCCAGAGAGGATGGTTCTAGGCTATTCTCAGTGGTAGAAGAGGACAGGACAAGGAGTAATGGTCTCAAGTTGCAGTGGGGGAAGTTTAGGTTGGATATTAGGAAAAACTTTTTCACTAGGAGGGTGATGAAACACTGGAATGCGTTACCTAGGGAGGTGGTGGAATCTCCTTCCTTAGAAGTTTTTAAGGTCAGGCTTGACAAAGCCCTGGCTGGGATGATTTAATTGGGGATTGGTCCTGCTTTTGAGCAGGGGGTTGGACTAGATGACCTCCTGAGGTCCCTTCCAACCCTGACATTCTAGGATTCTAAGTGTTCTCCAACCTCCTGAGGTCCCTTCCAACCCTGATATTCTATGATTCCTCACAGCTGTCAAAAAGAGCTGGGGTCATGGCCCTCTACACCCTCCCTGTTCCGGCACCCCTGGGGCAGAGCCAGGCAGGTAGCAGTGTGTGTGTGTGTGTATGGGAGAGCGACTGCGGTGCTGAGCCCGTGAGAGAAGGGGGGGCTGATGTCGGGGGTGTCCCCCTCCCTCTGCCTCAGGCCTGGTTGCTTCCCGCAGTTGTCTGAAGTTCGAGACAGCGTGCCAACACGCTCACTCTTCCCCAACACACACACGGTCTCTCCTCACACACACGCTCTCTGCCCCACCATGCACACTGCACTTGAAGAGCAGCTGGCGATCGAGTCGGATGCCCACGGAACAATGGGATAGAGAAACCTGCTCCATGTGATGCTGTACCGACTCATAAGGCATTGCAAACCCTTCCCAAAGCACCCTGCGGCCAGTTGCACCGTGGGATAGCTACCCACGATGCACTGCTCTCTGTGGCGATCCAAGAGCTGCCTGCGTGGATGCGCTCTGGTAACACGAGCAGCGTGGTGTGGACATGCCACAGTGGTTTAATTAAAATGCTTTAACTAAAGCGGAATAATGCTGTAGTGTAGACATAGCCTGAGCATGAGCCAAGACCTACCTGTCACTAAGGATGTTCAGGCACGAAACTGAAGAACCACAAGTTCCTCTATATTTGGCAGGATTTGAACCTGTGCAGGGCGACCCCAACAGATTTCTAGTCCATCACCTTAACCACTCGGCCACAACTACTTGACTGACACAGATTTCTCATGACACTCTACTTCTGTTCTCACTGAGTGATCATTTCCAATTGTTTGCTCTCTTCATATATCAAATATTGATGTGAAATACACTCAGATTTTACCTCATATCAATAGCTGATATAAAATCCCTCTGATTTTCAACTTTCCTCTCTATACATATTTAATATACATCAAATCCAGTGGCCTCCCCCTGTTTGGGGGATCAGCGGTTCCCAGCTGGTACCAGGAGAGTTGGCTGGACCCTTTTCTTTTTTCCAGCTGGCACCAGATGAGGAGATCACTCTGAGTGCAGCGTGGGTCCAGAAGTATCCCAAACCCCATGATAAATGGTCTCCTTGGGCATTGCTTCCTGCAGTGCTAAGATGTAGCCACCTCTGGGGTGGATCCCTGGTGGCTATTATTTGCTAGTGACAGGGCATGGAAATTTCTTACCTATTTTGGCCCTCCATGACTTCCATTACCCTGTTAAAGAAGCATCCCCTGGGCTCTCTCTGCCCATCTGAATGGCCAGCAGGGGGTGGTGTGGTAACTTTCTATCCACTTATCAGATGCTGTGAGGTAACACTGTTGCGGGGGCTGGGGGCGGGGGGGTCCTGTGTGGGGAGATTGAGCTGGAGCTGAAGGGGCATTGTGGTAGGGGGAGGCTTCTGGGTGGCTGGGCAGGGGGTCCCCTAGTCAGGTTGGTGGGTTCTGGAGGTTTGGGGTTTCAGGGGGTGGTTCTGATGTGCCCAGCCCTGAGGCTATGGGTCCTGGAGGAGAGTATCACTGGAAGCTTGTTCTCTGCAGAACAGTGGGGGTGGGCATATCATGGGGAGGTGGGGAAGGGAATTAGAGGGTGTCTGGTGCTGTGCCAGGGGCTCCACCATGGCCAATGCACAGAACTGGGGGAAGTCCCCTGTGCTAGGTCAGGGGATGCCAGGCAAGCAGAGTGAGGGGTCCTGCTGTAAAGCATCAGGGGGTCCCAGGCAAACTGCTGGAGGACAGGTGCGGGTCCTAGGCAGGCAGTGGGGGAATCCCAGGCAGGCAGTGAGGGACTGAATTCCCAGTGGGGGGTGGTCCCCTGGTGGGTGGTCCCTGGCTGCTGGGGGCTCTTGGTGGGGGGAACTCTTTGGGATTCCCAGCCTGGCAGTGATGCTCTGGTGGGAGTTCCATGGTCGGTGGGGCTCTGAGGGGTATCTGGGGTCCCTGGCTAGGGACTCTGGGGGCTGGATCCCTGGTAATATTTGTCAGGACCCTGGCTGGAGTGTCTGGGTACTGGGGGGTGTCTGGGAGCCCTTTGCTGGGGGCTCTGGGGGCTGCTCCTGGCCTTGCTCTTTCTCCCTGATCAGCTTGTGCCAGAATCCTGGGGGCATTCCCCAACCACGCCCAGTCACCGTGATAACTTTCTGTCTACTAATCAAACACTGAGAGCGTGAAATCACAGATTTTGCTTTTCTCCTCTCTTGAAAACAGCAGGAACTTTTGGGTCCGTTGGGAAAATTCGTGCCCCCAGTCCTTGTCCTAGATCCGGGGGGGTGAGGGAGGTGGAAGGGGGTTAGCATTGCCACGCAAAGGTCTCATCCACAGCATTCTGGACTCATTCTTTCTGAAATCTGGTTTCATTAAGACCATTGTTAATCCAGAGTCACTGCATGGAAAGACAAGGAGTGACTCCAGATGTACAGTGGGGCAAATGAGATGAGCAGTTCTCCCTGTGAGGAGGTGCTCTCATTAGCTGCTCTCCCCAGAGAGCTAAAGGAGGGAAGGCTTCTCAAACGCTCTGTCCCTTTCCGCTCAGGATATTGGGGTTCAGCTTCCTGGGTCAGATGCTGCAGCCTCTATTGTGATCTGGGAGACCAGGCTTAGCAGCTGCTGCTCCCCCAGTGGGGCTTCTGTGCTGGGAAGTGACCTTAATTAAAGCTACTTCTCTGCTGGGACTTTCTCCAGCTGGTACTAGCCCCATGCGGTATCCCTGGGCCCTGTGAATACTAAATTCTCAGCCACAGACTCCAGGTAACTGAAAGAAACCAAGAGAAAATGCTGGAGTCTGGCATTAAAATGACTCTACACAAACAGCCCCTCCCCACCCCCCAATTTCTCCTCCCATTAGCAATTGCAGGGGCAAATCCAGCCATGGGGGAGCAAATAGCCCAGGAATGGGACTTTCCTACCAGATGGGCAGGGAGAGGGGAGAGAGAAAAGAAGATAGGGGACAGAGAGGCTGAAAGGGGCCGTGAGAGACAAGAGTTTCAAGAGAGATTTCCAGATCTCTGATCTGCCCAGACAGATGCATTACTGCACCCTGGGTAGAGTCACTTTCCTGTGGAAAGATGAGGATCAGACAGAGGAAAACCCAGTTCCTGACTCCATATCCCTCCTGCTGGGGTTGGCTGCCATGGGGTCAGTGGCAGAGGGAGTCTTCGAAAGTGACTCCTTTGGGTCTGCTTTTTTCTAGCATTGTGTTCAGAGACTTTGTTACGGGATGGAGGGAGGGAGGGAGGGAGAAGGGAGGTTAAAAATGTCTCTGTGGGCTTAGCCTGGCAGGAGGGGCCAGGTCTGCACTATAATAAAGAGATCAAGCATTCTTCCAGCATGGCAGAATCTAGGATGTCTGTCTGCAGGGAAAGGGCCTGGGGGAATCATGATGTGGAGGTTTCAGAAGAGCCTTCAGTTAATTTCACAACTGCCCTTCTCACCCGGCCAGGCTGCAGAATGACGTCCATGTTTCGCTCCAGCTCATCCCAGCCTCCCGTGGGACAGGGGAGAGAAATGGCTGCAGAGGAGCCAGGTCATGAAGGGATTATCGGGGGGTTGCTGGTGGGGTCCTGCAAGCGGGAGGGGGCAGCAAATACCCCGGAGAGGGGAAGGTTTGCACCGTCTGGTTTGGAGGTTGGAGTGGGGCAGGAAATGCACAGGGAGGAGAAAGGGAGGAGGAGAGAGGGTGGCAAAGCTGCTGGGAGTTGTTTAATAAGTGGCCTAGATTCTAGGAACAGACCCATGAGGTTCAGAGGTGGAAATGCCCTGATTTGTGAAACAGAAAATAACTCACCTACATGGAGCTGGGAAAACTGACCAGACTCATAGTGCTAGAGCCTGACCCGACTAACCAGTGGCTGCTGAGACATATGATGGGGGCACCCACCAGTCAGACTTAGGGGAGATACCCCTTCCTCATATCCAGCTCCTCACAATGAGGAGGGTGTTGGGTTTCCTACCAGGCAGCTCTCCCTGGACCCTGCTAGGGGCTCCATCTCCTGTATCAGTCAGTGGCTAGTAGGTGTGTGATGGATCAGCTGGGAGAGAGGAGGAGCTCTCTCTTCATCCCCTCACCCTGGTGTTTCCTGGATGCTCGGAGCCTTGTGGGGGCTTGGAACTCTTTTGACAGCGAGCCTCCCAGAGCTCCAATTTGATTGGCTCCTCTCCCCCACGAATAGTGGGGCTGTGAGTGGGGCAGCAGGTCCTGAGTGTGGGGCTCTTGCTCTTTCAGGGGCCGGTGACCTTCGAGGAGGTGGATGTGTATTTCACCAGGGAAGAGGGGGCTCTGCTGGACCCTGCTCAGAGAGCCCTCTGCAGAGACGTCATGCAGGAGAGCTATGAGAATGTGACCTCGGCGGGTAAGGAGTCCTGTCCCTTCAGTTCTTGGAAGGGGAAATGAAGAGATGAGGTTCACACCACCCCCACAATGCCACCTCTGCTCTGTCCTGTTTCAGCATCACCCCAACATGCCAGTGACACACACACGACCAGTGACTCTCCCCTGCTGCAGAACACTTTGGGAGCAGAGCACAGGAGCAGTATCACACGGTGTCAAATATCTCCTGGTAGCCCAAGTAAAACTGGGGGTTAGGTCCAGCATAACCAACAGAAGCTTCCTACTCCTGACCTTCTCTGAAACCCTGAGCCTACTCCACCCAGACCAGAATGTGCTTGGGGTGTAAGAAGCAGGCTGCTGGAGTCAGAGCTGCTGGTCCAGGGTTACTGATCACACAGACACTCGGGGCGTCCTTGAATGCTGGCTTCCAGACAAGGGAGCTCCAGCAGCAGAACATTGACTCTCACCCAGGATTACAAATGACACAACTCCTCACTGCTCTGGATTGTACCCCAGCGTGTGAAAATGGCTTAGGTTGGTAGTGAAACTTCTTGAGACATGGAGAGTCTTGCTCCCCCTTCACCATGTGTAGCAGTCACAATCTCTCTTCTCATTGCAAAAGTCACATGACCCTGATTCTTATTTTCACATTCTGATTTTCCAGACTAATTTGAGTCTGTTGCTTCTGGAATTATAGCTTCTAATTTCCCAGTGTTGTCTACACATGGGGATTTTCCTGCTCCCTCCCATTGCACTGGACTCATTAGATTCCCTAGTACATAAGAATGGTCAGACTGAGTCAGACGAAGGTCCAGCTAGCCCAGTATCCTGTCTTCTGACAGTGGCCAGCGCCAGGTGCCCCAGAGGGAATGAACAGAACAGGTCATCATCAAGTGATTCATCTCCTGTCGCCCATTTCCAGCTTACGGCAAACAGGTTAGGGACACCATCCCTGTCTGTCCTGGCTAATAGCCATTGATGTACCTATCCTCCATGAATTTATCATGTTCTGTTTTTGAACCCTGTTATAGGCCTGGCCTTCACAACATCCTTTAGCAAAGAGTTCCACAGGTTGACTCTGCGTTGTGTGAAGAAATACTTACTTTTGTTGTTCTAAACCTGCTTCCTATTAATTTCATTGGGTGATTCCTAGTCCTTGTGTTATGAGAAGGAGTAAATAACACTTTCTTCTTTACTTTCTCCACACCCGTCATGATTTGATAGACCTCTCTCATATCCCCCCTTCATCTCTTTTCCAAGCTGAAAAGTCCTGGTCTTTTTCATCTCTCCTCATACAGAAGCTGTTCCACACCCCTAATCATTTTTTTTTTACCCTTTTCTGAACCTTTTCCAATTCCAATAGATCTTTTTTGAGATGGGGTGACCACATCTGCACACAGTATTCAAGATGTGGGCGTAGCATGGATTTATATAGAGGCAATATGATATCTTCTGTCTTATTACCTATCCCTTTCTGTTTGCTTTTTGATTGCCATGGCACATTGCGTGGATGTTTTCAGAGAACTATCCACAGTGGCGCCAAGATCCCTCTCTTGAGTGGAAACAGCTAATTTAGACCCCATCATTTTATATGTATAGTTGAGATTGTTTCCCAATGGGCTGCAATATGTTTGGGGGGGAGGGATAGCTCAGTGATTTGAGTATTGGCCTGCTAAACCCAGGGTTGTGAGTTCAATCCTGAGGGGGCCATTTGGGATCTGGGGCAAGAATTGGGGATTGGTCCTGCTTTGAGCAGGGGGTTGGACTAGATGACCTCCTGAGGTCCCTTCCAACCCTGATATTCTATGATTCTATGTGCTATCCTGACATCTAGGACTGCTGAGATCCTGCATTCAGTAATATCCCTGCCCTTCCTGTTCCCTTTCTCCACTGAACCCCACCAGCCCATGCTTACTGTTCCCAGCTTCCCCAGGACTCTCTCGTTGTCTCTGGACCTCTCTGTCAGCAAGAAGCAGTGCCAGGGAGACTTGCCGTCTGTCTGGAGTCTTCGATTTGTGGGACATGGATTTACTTTCTCTGTGTTTTAGGAGACTCTTTGAAATTGAGTATCTGTGACATTAACCACAGTACAATTTGGACTGTTGAACAGCTGTTTCCCCTCAGTTCCCCAAGCTGGGGTGCCTTTTACACTGCTTTACTGTGAGAAGAGCCACTACTGGGCAGTTAACACACAGTCTCCGGCATGTATCTGGTTTTGTGTCTGACGCGACGGCTACACAATAAAGCTGATGTTGGCCCAGCTGCACCGATTTGTAGCTGTGCTGGTCTTGCATTGTTATTACAGATGCTCTAAGCCAATAGGAGAGAGATCTCTCCCGTCCGACTTGATTAGTCCAGGCCCTGCAAGCGGCGGTGGCTGTGTTGGCAGGAGAAGCTCTCCCGCTGACGTAGCACTATCTACACAAGGGGCTAGGGCTGTGTAACTACGTAGCTCAGCGGTGTGGATTTTTCACACCCCTGAGCAATATAGTAATACTGATCAATGTCTTCAGTGTAGACCAGACAGTTTTCTCCTGTATTTTATGCATTTACATCACTTCTCCTCTACCTCCTCCTACTCTGAAAGATTAAAAAGTGTGAAAATAAGAGAGGTATTTTTCCTCATGATGCAAACCTTCCCACCTAGGAGACCCCTTCCACCAACGCACATGGCAGAAGATCTTGAGATATATGAACTCAGAGAAGTGGCTGGGACCTACATTGGGACAAACCACAACTTCAGTCATGGTTCAGTTGTTGGCAATGGGGAAAAAAGAAAACTAACATATATGGCAAGAATTTGTGGTCTTGGAATATGTTGTTGTTACCAATGAAAATGAAATTATAGGTGAAGTTATTGGTTAAAGAGTAAGAGACTCATTGTGTGATAATCTGCATTATTTTGGAAAACTGAAAGTTGTCTTTTTTGTTTTGTCATACAGGAAATGATGGCTGATCTTGAAAAGTGACTTTGATTTAATTTACCCCCTGTGGTGTAAGGAGTTCTGGTAGAAAACCTCACTCCAAAGGTTGGGGTGGGAGAATGTGTGTGAGAAAGAGTGTTTAAGAGAATATTGGCCCGATATAGATTTTAATTTTCTGTATTTCAAATGACACTTAATTTTATTAATTTCAAAGTCAATTTCTATTAAAAGGAAACTACTCATGGAGACAAGTTGCATAAATTTTTATCCACTTAGACTGTTAGGGTTACTGACTTCCCCACTTCTCTAATTTGCAAAGGAAAGGCATGACATCTGTCATAGGATGTGTCCAGCTGGTAGGAAACCTGCAATCGTCAACCGTCCATATCAAGGAAAAGGCTGAAGTCCATTGCCTTTCATATCAAAAAGCCATCTAAAGGCTGGTCTACGCTGAAAAGCTATGTTGACATGGCCACATCTCTCAGCGTAGACAGTGTTAGGTTGTCAGAAGACTACTTCCATTGTTTGAAGTGTAGACAGAGCCTTAGACAGATTGATCCCCTATGGGAAGCAAGTCATGACATCAATTCCAATCTTGACCTTTCTTCCTGTATGTGAGAAAGCTACTAGCATGGAGGGCTGAACCAGCTGTCCCATTGCCTGGTTCCTCAACTGTAGCTACAGCTCTTAGTACCCATCCATCCAAAGACTGAGAGAAATGGAGAGTTCCAACCATTGTCATTTTAGGCGTTGGCTACACTTGCAAGTTATACCACAATAAAGCCACCCAGAGTGCTCTACCTGACTCCCCGTGCACACTGGCAAGGCACGTAGAGCGCTCGGACTCCCTGGCTGGAGCGCTGCTGGTACTCCACCGTGATGAGAGGGATAATGTCTGATGCATATTGGGTGAGACGTTCCAGCATCAGGGTGAACGAGGTGTTGCACTACTGCGCTCTGACTGACCTCTGGAAACGTCCCATAATCCCCTTAAGTCAAGTGGCCACTCTTCTCGTTGTGAAATTGGCCGCAGGAATGCGGGAATGCCATTGCAAAGCTCCGCTTCTGACAGCCAGCCGCTTTGAGTGGGGGGGGCGGGGGGTCTGAACTTACAAGACAGCATGCTGCCACATTCTCAGCACCCCAAAAACCCATCCTCTCCCCTCCCACATACACACAACACCCTCCCAGTCACACTCCACCCCGCCCACGCATTTGAAAAGCACGTCGCAGCCACTTGAAC
Organism: Caretta caretta; assembly: GCF_965140235.1. Classification (NCBI taxonomy): domain Eukaryota; kingdom Metazoa; phylum Chordata; order Testudines; family Cheloniidae; genus Caretta; species Caretta caretta. The sequence goes on from NC_134233.1 coordinate 7,582,250, forward strand.
ACTGGGATAGCTGCCCATAATGCACCGCTCCCAATGCCACTGCAAGTGTGGCCAAGCCAGGGCGCTGACAGCGTGTGGACAGACTGCACTGCTTTCCCTACTGTGCTCTCCGAAGGCTGGCTGAACTCAAAGAACTCTACATCTGCAAGTGTAGCCAAGCCCTCAGTATCTTATTGTTCCTTTCTCTGTTTTTTTCTGCTGGCTTTTCTATTATAACAGGGTGTGACTGTATAGCTCAGTGCCTGTGTGACAAAAGCTTATTCCTGCCAATTGGGTCACTATCATTCACAAGCAACTCCTGTCTCAGAACTGACAAACTCACCACACCTAATACACTGATTTTATGTTATTTATCCAGGAAGCACAGCAGTGAGAACTCTACTGAAAGCTTGTAAATTATTCTTATGCCTAATCACTGCAAGAGGTGTGTACGAGTCATATTTAAGGAGTAATGTAAGTACATGGAAAATTATGCTCATATGGTATTGTCATGAAAAGGAGTCACCCCAATCATAGGTCTTGGTGGGTACGGCCCCTTCAAGTGGGAGGGAATTGTCATCTGAACCTTGCTAACCAGTTATGCGATGTACTGCTCAATTGTCAACCTTTGCAACAACCCAGAAAAGCCAATCGAAAACTATCAAAGACAAACTATAGACAGCAAAACCCTGTGGAAATAAAAAGGACAATATGACAATGAGGAGATCATCCTTTCTGTGAATGAAGACAAAAGACTTAATCAGTTTATAACAGGGTGGAGAAAAACACTCTGGGTTTATTCACCAAGGAGAGCCCTAATGACCAGTGGTTCTGCATGAAAGGCAGGGCCATGGCTCCTAGGGACTAGCAATCACTGCAGTAGACTGAAGTGTGAGGTGAGAATCTACTTAGATAGGAAAGGTAACTATTAAAAAGTATAGGTTGAATTTTGGATTTTGTTTTGTTGGTAACAGTTGGTTTCCATCACTCACGTTTGTTTCTGTTTAAATCTGTATCCCTTGTTGAATAAATTTCCACTTGTTCGATAATTGTACTCAGGTGCTGTTTGTGATGCAGGAGCAGTGGTCTACAGTAAAACTGGTAACCTGGGATGTACCATTGCTTCGGGCAGAGAGGATCTGGGATTTCTCTTAGTATCTGGTGATTGGGGTTGGACCCCAGAGAAGGACACATTGAAGGAACTCAGGGGTTAGGGTGCCTCTATTGTCAACTGGCAGGGCTGCTGTAGCTCAGAGGAGGGCCTTGAGTGGCGAACAGGCTGGGTGAGTTGAGTCGCTAACATCTGGTTGCCAAATCCAAAACTCCCTCTTCCTAGTGGCAGGTGCCAACAAGAAGATTCACAGCCCTCAGCACCCTGAGAAGGGTCACAATGTGCATCTGATAAAGTGAGCAGTAGCTCACGAAAGCTTATGCTCAAATAAATTTGTTAGTCTCTAAGGTGCCACAAGTCCTCCTTTTCTTTTTGCGGAGACAGACTAACGTGGCTGCTACTCTGAAATGTGCATCTATGTCGATCCACCTGTCAAATCCACACAGGGAAGACACTTTATAGCATAGCTCCCTGAATCACAATAGCCCTAAAACTCTGCCCTATGAAGTCATGGAACATGTGCTCTTCCCTCTGTGAAAGCATGGAAAGAATCCAAGCTCTGATGGGTAGAGATTGGGTCCAGAATGATGTAGACAAATTGGAGGACTGGGCCAAAAGAAATCTGAGGAGGCTTAAGAAGGAGAAGTGCAGAGTCCTGCCCTTATCACAGAAAAATCCCGTTTTTTGCACTGCTACAGGCTGGGGACCGACTGGCTAATTGACAGTTCTGCAGAAAAGGACCTGGGGATTACAGTGCACAAGAAGCTGGATATGAGTCAACAGTGTGCCCTTGTTGCGAAGAAGGCTAATGGCATATTGGGCTACATTAATACGAGTGTTGTCAGCAGCTCGAGGGAAGTGATTATTCCAGGGGTGGCCAACCTGTGGCCCCGGAGCCACGTGTGGCTCTTCAGAAGTTAATATGTGGCTCCTTGTGTAGGTACCGACCCTGGGGCTGGAGCTACAGGTGCCAACTTTCCAATGTGCTGGGGGGTGCTCACTGCTCAACCCTTGGGTCTGCCACAGGGCCTGCCCTGACTCCACCCCTTCCCGCCCCCTCCCCTGATTATTCCCCTCTTTGGCACTGGTGAGGCCACATCTGGAGGACTGCATCCAGTTCCCCCCCCCCCCCACTACGGAAAGGATGTGGACAAATTGGGGAGAGTGGAGGGCAACAAAAATGATGAGGGGAGCACATGACTTATGAGGAGAGGCTGAGGGAACTGGGCTTGTTTAGTCTGCGGAAGAGAAGAGCGAGGGGGGATTTGATAGAAGCCTTCAACTACCTGAAGGGGGGTCCCAAAGAGGATTGAGCTAGGCTGTTCTCAGTGGTGGCAGGTAAGAGAAGAAGAAGAAATAATCTCACGTTGCAGTGGGGGAGGTCTAGGATGGATATTAGGAAAAACTATTTCACTAGGATGGCGGTGAAGCGCTGGAATCGGTTACCTAGGGAGGTGGTGAAATCTCCATCCTTAGCGGTTTTTAAGGCCCGGCTTGACAGAGCCCTGGCTGGGATGACTGACTTGGGGATTGGTCCTGCTTTGAGCAGGGGGTTGGACTAGACACCTCCTGAGGTCCCTTCAACCCTAATCTTCTACGATTTAGGAAACATGGGCTTTTCATTCCATAGTCTCTGGCACCATTGGGTGCCCGTTTCATTTTACTCCTTTCAATTAAAAGCTTTATTTTGCAATGAAATATTCTGTCCCTGGGGAAGACCCAGGAGCGGAGGCTGCCGTGATGGGTTGGATCATAGAAACCCCCTTGGGAACTGCCAACTGATGTGCCAAGATTACTTCTGCCCCTGCTTTCCTGCCCTGGCAGCTTGGGACTTCAGTACCCTGCCCCGTTTGAGCCAGACCCACTAGCCTGCTGCAAACCCAGACCCAGGTCTGAACCACGTCCCCTAACAGCTGAAGGCTCAATTGAAAACAGGTTAAGAAGTGTTTCTGTCTTTGACACTCAGATGCTCAACTCCAAATGGGGTCCAAACCCTAAATAAATCCATTTTACCCTGTATAAAGCTTATACAGGGCAAATTTATAGATTGTTTGCCTTTTTTAACACTGACACAGCTGTTTCCCCCCCCCCCCCAAGGAATTAATACATACTCTGGGTTAATTAATAAATGAAGTGATTTTATTAGATACAGAAAGTAGGATTTAAGTGATTCCAAGTAGTAACAGACAGAACCAAGCGAATTACCAAGTAAAATAATATAAAACATGCAAATCTCTCTCTAATACAGTAATAAAACTGAATACAGGTAAAACCTCACCCTCAAAGATGTTTCAATCATAGGCACCATCTTTCCTCAGTGCAGGTGAGTGCTTATGCCCCCCCCGTCCCTGGCCCCTCCCCAACTCCACCCCTTCCCCAAAGTCCCCACCCCAACTCCACCCCCTCCCTGACCCATTGGACCTCTTCCCCAAATCCCCGCCCCGGGGCCCCACCTCCTCCCCTGAGTGCGCTGCATTCCCGCTCTGCCCCCCTCCCTCCCAGCCTCGTGAAACAGCTGTTTTGCAGCGCAAGTGCTGGGAGCTAGGGAGAAAAAGCTGGCATGTGGCACACTATGGGGAGGAGGAGGCAGAGTAGAGGCAGAGGTGAGCTGGGCGAGGAGGCAGAGAGCTGCCAGTGGGTGCAGAACACCCAGCAATTTTTCCCCATGGGTGCTCCAGCCACGGAGTCAGCGCCTATGGTTTCAATAAGCTTCCTTTTACAGACGAGTCTCCTTCTAGTCTGGGTCCAGCAATCACTCACACCCCTTGTAGTCACTGTCCTTTGTTCCAGTTTCTTTTAGGTATCCTTGGGGATGCAGAGGGTATCTCTTGAGCCAGCTGAAGACAACATGGAGGGGTCTCCCAGGGGTTTAAATAGACTTTTTTTGTGGGTGGAGACCCCTCCCTCCCTGGTGTAGAATCCAGCTACAAAATGGAGTTTGAGTCACATGGGCAAGTCACATGTCCATGCACAACTGAGTTTCTTAACAGCCGAGTCACATTCCTGGGAAAGCTCAGATGTGGATTGACGCCTTCAAGTTCATGGTTGGCTTAAATGATTCTTGATGGGGCACTTAATTTGCACATTCCTTTCTCAAGAAGCTGACCAAATGCTCTACTAGGCTACTTAAAATCAAGCAAGTACACAGCCAATATTCATAACTTCAACTACAAAAATGACACATGCATACAGATAGGAGGAATAGATTCAATAGATCTTAACCTTTACAGAGACATGTTACATGGCATATGTAGCATAAAACATATTCCAGTTATGTCATATGTACATTCATAAGCATATTCCCATAAAGCCTTATGGGGTGCACTGTCACAGTTGCATTCATCATACCTACAAAAAAAGGATTGAAACATTCCTTAGGCCTGTCGATCCTGGCTGCCTTTTGTGGTGCTGCTGCCCATGGAGCTCAATCCCAGCCCACAAAATCTGCTCATGCCCGCCCGGCTGAGCTGCGTGGGGTGTGAAGCCCTTTCATTCTGCTTTGCCTAGTTTCCATAACTTGGTATCTTTTATCAGGCCAACAGTTTAACCACTCGTCCATGACAGCTAGAGATAAGCAAAGCCTCAGGGTAAAAGAAACACCCCAGCCCCTGTTCTAAGTGACCACGACAAGACTGGGGGTTGAACCCCTCAGGAATCCTTGGCCCAGCCTTGTCAGGGTTACAAGGACTCTGCCACACACGAGAGTAGAAAGAGTCCTCAAGGTCAGGCAGGCCTCTGGGTAAGGGAGTGGGAGCGAGGACTCGGATCCTTTCACTAGCCGGTTCCACTCTATCTTAGAGTGCATAAGCCAGGAACATTTGTCACAATAGCAGGATCATACCCCCCCTTTACACTTGCACTCTGTACTCATTACTTCACTGCAGCTGCTCCCTCTCTCCCATTGGCTCTCTCAGCACCTGGCCCCACAGCTCTTCCTGCCAGTCGGAGACTTCACTTTCTGGGCCTGCTTTTGTGGACGTGAGCCTCTCTCATGATTCCTAAGGACTCAACAGGAGAAAGGGGCTTTTCCAGGAAACCGTCGCTGCTTCTGGGAATCCGTGTGTGGCTCTGGACACCACCAGCAATCATTTGGCTCCTGGCACACAAGGCAACTTAAAAGCTCACTGCCCGGGCAGGGGCTTGAATTCTTGACCCTCAGAGCTTGATGACTGACTGAGCTAGCCAGGCTTGCTAAAAGTATTTATTCTTGCCATGACAAGAGCAAGCAGGCAGGCAAAAGAGAGGCAAAAAAGTCCCAGGAACTCCTCTTCTTTTTCTCCACAGCCTCTGCCTACCAGCAGGATTCCTCCTCCTCCTCCTTCCTGGGCTTCAGGGCAAGTAAATCTCTGAACCTACACAGCCGGTCCATCCACTGCACCTTAATCCCCCATGTTGATGCCTCCCTGCCCAAGTCCTGCACCTCGCTCCATAGAATTAAGTCTCACATCTCGCTGGAAATTCGACTTCTTGTGCCCGGAGACTCTCTGCACCCCCAATAGATGACCTGAGAAACACAGTGTCCTTCTTTTCTTAGTGCTTGAAAAGGTTTTTCTCCTATGACCACACGGCCTAAAGGATAAAGCTTCTGACTTCAGATCAGATGATTGAAGGTTGAGTCTCTTTGGGGCTGTGCTTGTGCAGTTTTCCCTTTGTGCTGGAAGTCCTGCTTTCTTCAGGGCTGGAGCCTCTTCTTGGCTGCTCAGGCCAATGCTCTGAGCTTTAGCTAGAGCCCCGGGAAGGAGTTGGGCCCCGGGAAGGAGTTGGGGGTCAGGCATCGCAAAGGCCAGGGTGTGAGCCCTAGGTGCTTCCAGGCTAGCCTTTGCCATTTCTGATTTGCCAAAGAAATTGGGTGGAAGCCTGGGCTAGCTGGCCGTGCCTAGGCATGGTCTTCCCCTCCTCTTGCCCTGCCCTCAGTTGGTCTATGGGTTTTAAGCCTTCCCTTGGAGCTGCCGCCTCTGCTCTAGGTGCCCAGAGGAGGAGAGGTGTGCTGGGCTCCAGCCTGGGACACTTCCTCCCTCCTGCCTAGCCCTGACACTCCTTTCCTTAAGTGTCACGTGGGCAAGAGGAAAGTGTGGCAGCAAGCATAAGGGCCAAACTTGAGGGCATCAGGTGAACCAGTGATAATCCCAACCACCAGGTCAAAATGCAGGCCTTCAGGCATTGGTAGCCAGGGTGGCAAGTTCTAGAGCCCCAACCCATTGCGGCCATCCAGACCAAAGACCTGCCTCCATTGGCATGAGTCACCCAGCAGGAGGGAAAGGATTTGTGCTTGCACAACTGAAGTCAGGAAAGGTGAGCGCTTTGAGCTTTGGCATAAACCAACATGGCATCCCACTGAGATTTGACCTCAGATTGCAGGATTCAGAGTCTGGAGTGCTGACTGTTACACCATGGGACCAGCTTGTGCTGTCTTCTGTAGACATCTGTGACCCCCACGGGGATGGCTTGTGTCGGGGGACTGTTGGCCCCTTACTAAAACTTAGTGGGTTTTTTGGTTGGCTAGCTCCAATACCAAAAGAAAGGGGAAGGGTCAATGGGAAATCAGGACCCTGAGACTGACAGTCCCCAGGGGGAATGGGGAGAGGCCAAAGCTCCAGGTCACCCTGATTGACAGGGTAGGCAGGCAATTGAGAGTCAGCAGACCAGGTAATCTCCCCCTGCATAGAGCCCAGAGCAGCTCCTGCCTAGCTGGGTCTCCTGACAGCCACAGTGGTCCAAGGAGCTGCCCAGGATGTTCCCCTACATCCCCATGCAGCTGTCAGTTCTTGCCGCATGAGTAAGAGTGGTGAGTATCGTCACATGGGGGACTAGGGCTTGATTCCCTGGTGAGAAAGCTGGGATTTTGACACCAAGGGTATATCTACAGTACAATTAAAAACTCACAGCTGGCCCAGGCCATCTGATTTGGGCTTGCCAGGCTCGGGCTCTGTTTAATTGCAGTGTAGAAATTCTTACTCGGGCTGGAGCCCAAGTACTGGGACCCTCCCCACTCATTAGGTTCAGTGGCCTATATACTGAAGATGAGTTCATAAACTGGGGAGAATACAGGGGGAGCTGCCACTGGACAGACACTTCTTAGCAGGGCTCTATATTTATCATCTCTCAGTGACTCCAGATTCAACCTGCTCAGCTTAGAAAGAAATTTTTTTGGTAATTGCCAGCCTGGAACTAACCTAGGATGTGAAAGTCAGAGCTGGATTACTTTGAACTCATGCACCGTTATCACTAACGAAGGAGTGAATGAATGTACAAACCAATGTAGCCTCAACATGTCATTTGCATCCTCAATCCTTGTCCCTGTGGCAGGATCTCAAGGACAGACAGAAATGTTACTCAGTGTCAGGAGAGAGAAGCATTTTCCCTTCTGTATTCCCCCAGTCTGCTGTGAAAAGCAACAAAGGTGCTTCAGGTTATTTTCTTTCACTGATTTATTTTTTCATTTTGATTTGGGAGGAAAGACTAATTTGACCTGCCAACTTTTTGAACGGGTTAATGTTAAGCGACTAGGTGGTCAGTTTACCAAAAGCCCTTAAAGTTGAACTCTTGGGTGAATGGAATGATCTGATTTATATAGAACCTTGCAAGGCAATAGATTGTTACATCAGTCCGAACAGCCTGGTTTGGTTGGTTTGCTTGTTTTCCCTGATAAATTGCAGAGGGTTCAGAGAAGAGCCACAGGAATGATTAAAGGCTTGAGCAGGGAGAGATGTTTAAAAACAAACCCAGCCTTTCCTGCTCCTGCCGGCTGTGACTGCTGAGGACATTTTCCTTCTCTACTCCAGGGTCTCTCTTCTGCCAGATTCTCAACCAATGAGGCCACCCTGCAGAACATGGCAGAGCAGTTTCGAGAGAGGCTGCAGGACTCACCATGTAAGACTGCAGCAGCTGTCGCACCTTGACTGACCATGGGCCAAATCCTGCAGCCCTGGATGACCAGGATAACCTGAGGATGCAGAGAATTCTGTTGCAGATCCCAAAGCTTCCTCAGAGCTCATAGGAAGCCAGGCTGTGAATGGACTCTCACATTCCCTTCCCTAGCAGCATAGAAAAAGCTCCTTTCACACATGTCAAGGGTCATCTCCTGAGACAGTCTCATGCACATGAATGCTGCAGTCACAGAGTCCAGGCATGTCATGAATTCACATGGGGCTTGGAAACAAGGAGGACTTAAGTAACGACGTTTCTCCCGTGTGCATGAAGAAGAGGCAGTGATTCAACTCCCCTGGCTGGTTTGCAGCATAGAGGGCAGAGCAGAAGGGTAAGGGGCAGGGGGGATGCACAATTAAGAGGGCAACAAACAGCCATCTCCTAGCAGGCCCCCTAGATTCACTCCAACAGTTACCTGCCTTTTCCCGTGTAAAACCCACACCTGAGTTCCTTGTGCTTCACCATGTTCCCCTGCTACAAAGCTGAGTCTGACTCTCCTCCAGCTCTCCTCCTGGCCTGGAATGAGGGAGAGAAAGAACAAGGTCATGCATCCCATTTACAATTTAGGAGTCCTCTCAGTGGAATCCATTTATGGTTCTAAAAATTTGCTACAAAAGAGAGCAGCCTGTTACCGTGTGGCCTAAAAATAAGCCGTCTTATCATTGAGGGTTCGAGTCCCATTGCAGTTCTGCTTCTTTAGCTTTTACTTCGGCTGAAAGCCCTGCTCTTTTTACGGCCAAATCCTCCCTTTGGCCATTGGGGCAAAGGCTCTGGCTCCAGCGGGGCTGGGGAGAGCAAAGATTCGCATGCGAGCCCTAGATAGTCCCAAGCCAGCCTCTGGCCCTCCCAGCTTGCCAAAGAAAGTGGGCAGACACCCGGACTAGCATGCAGAGCAGTCTCCCTCTTCCAAGTCTGTGCCTGTCCCTATGCTGGAGGGGGCTTGTTGAATAGCACCTTTGGAGCCTGGGTGTTTCTCTGCCTCTTGCCAGTTGGTGAAAAGCTGCTTAGGGAAAAATTTCCTCCCCCACCGCCAAAAGGAGCACCGTGAGTGGGAACGGTAAGGAGCCTGACCTGGGGGGCTGGCTCTGCTTTCCTACAACATTCTGATGCTGGCCGCTGAATGTCAACAGCCATCTGGCATGCTGGTCTATAGGTGGCCTGCAGCGGGTGTTGGGTGAGCCAGGGAGCAGACTGGCCGTGTGTCTTTGTGGCTTTCCACAGATCATGATTAGTCATGGTTCCCCTCCTCTTGCCCCACCCTCTGGGGCTCTATGACTTTTAAGGCTTCCCTTAGAACCACCCCTGTTCTCGGTGCCCAGAGGTGTGCTGGGCTCCAGCCTGGGACTCCTGCTTCTGCTTCTCTTTCCTTGACTATGAAGCTTGGTCCTGGCACTCCTTTTAAGAATGAGGTGGGCAAGAAAAAAAGCACGAAGACAAGTGCAAGGGCAAAAGCCTCTTGGCATTAGGTGACGCAGAGAGAAACACAGACATGAGATCAACCCACAGAACTTCAGACATCTCTAGACAGACTCTCAAGTTGTGGGGCCCCACGTTATTGCATGGGTCCATCCTGTCAAGCCAGCCGGACCAAAGACCTTCCTCGAGTGGGCATGAGTAACACGGGAGTAGGGAAAAAACAGATTCTTGTGCAACTGGGGACCCAAGTGGAGGGGCCTCCAGGGCTTTGCAGCAAACCAGTGTGGCCACTGCTGCTGTGAGGGAGGCCACTGCTGTGGCTTAAACCATCCTGCGAACACCTTCCACGTAGCCACACACTGAAAGGCCCATCGGACATAAGGTGGCAGTGGACGGGCACTGGAAAGAGTGGGGGACCCTCCTAATCTCCTCCCTCTTCTGTCACCATCGGCCACCCCAAACCCAGTGCTGCACCCAGTGGGCTCAAAAAAATACAGCCAGATCCAAAGAGTTGGTTGTTGACTTTGTGGTTGCCCCACCATTCTCCCCTGGCCTGGCCTGCCCTCCAGTTCAGTCACCCCCTGAAAACTGAAAAACAAGAAACTGGAACCATAAAAGGCTTCAAAGCCCACCATGTCCAACCTCCCCTGTGTCACTGGCAGAAAAGTCACACTTCTCCTGACTAAGGATCTCCTATTACCCCACAAGAAGTGGAAGGCCATCATGTTCAGTGACTACAGCACTCGTGGAGTTGGGGGAAATACATGGTTGAGGCAATTTCCCGCAGCCAAAAGATAGGTCTTGAGCATGACAACCTTCTGGGCTAACAACAAGGTCCACTTATGCCATAAGCTGAGATGTTCCTCAGAGGCCAGCAGCTGCCTCTCCAGTTCGCTTTCCCCACCTTGTCCCCGACCCCAAACAATATCCCCAAGATGTTCACCACCCTCGGGGTGCTCCTGTCTTGGCTGCTTACTAATCTCAAATCTCTGATAAGTAAGGGAAAACCCCCACCGGGGTCCGATCCCACCCACAGGACCCTGCTCTCTTCTAGGTTCATCATGGCTCCGGCTGCAGCCAAGTAGCCCAATAGCATCACCAAAATACAGCAGTTACCCAGGAGATCACTATCAAGGTCACGTCATTTGCATGGGCAACCGCCTTCAATGCGACAGCTCCCCTGATCAGTCCTCCCAGGCTCTGGTCAGGGAAAGCCATGCCCCGCATTGCTCTGCTTCTGTGGAGTGCTCTCAGAAAAGGGTCCAAAGACAGCACATACAGAAGGGGCTCAAGGGACAGCTTTATTTTACGTCCATGTGCATGGGGACTTTATTCCCTAGCCAGCCATTCACCAATGGGCAGACCAAGGCCTGTTTGTACAGCACCTGCAGCCATCTGATAAAGTCCCCCAGAAGTCCATACTGTTTATGCACTTTCCACAGATAGTTCAGGTTGACGTGGTCAAAGGCCTTGGATTGATCCAGAGCCAACAAGTGACCTTCCCACTGCTTCCAGCATGCACATTCACAGACCTCCCGCACACTGCATGAGGAGTCTGCAACTGTCCAACCTCGCGCTGCATTGGATTGATTACAATGCACCAGTCGGTCTGCTGCCTCTTCCAGCCTCCTCTTGAGTACTCGGGCCAAGATCTTGTAGTCGGTATTTAATAGAGCAATGGGCCTCCAATTTCGGATGTCGGTGAGGACTCCCGGCTTGGCCAGCAATACCAGGATAGTGTCGTATTATGATGGACTCAGTGCCCTGTGGTGCAGGGAGCTGTTGAAGACGTTAGTCAACACTGGCATCAGAAGCTCCAGCAGTTCCCAGTAGAGTTCTGGAGGCAGGCCATCTGAGTCAGGAGATGTGCCAGTCTTCAAGGACAAAGCCGTTTCCCTCACCTCACGTTCCTGCATGGGCTCCAGCAAACTCCTCCGCTCGTCTCCTGAGACAAGCTATGAGCAGTCCCCAGCTAAGTAGAGAAACTGCTCCTTCCCTGGCTGAGCAATATCCCGGGCCAGGAACAGCTCCCCATAATCGGCCTCCACGATGGCCAGCATTCGCCTGTGGTCCTGCACTAATGGATCCGTGGGTCCCACCCTGAGTCCCCGCATCCTCCTGCTTTGTCTCTGGTCTCTGCAGGCCGCAAAAATGTCTGGGGAGGCAGCCTCTCCCTTTACTCAGTGGTCCCACTGAAATCAGGCCAGCTGCAGCCTCATCTCCCAGAACTCAGCCAGCTGTCACTTGATATGTTCATACAGTGACACAGGCTCCCCTGTCTGGACGATCTTGTAGAAATCCCACAGGCGACACTGCAGGACTTGGCACCGTTGCTATTCTTTAATGTTGTGGTGTTTCCCTGGCTGCCGGAACAAAGCAGCCAACTCATCCTTCACCAATTCCCACCAATCTGCCTGGTTGGCATAGAACCCTCTTATGCTTTCCCGTTCTGCCAACACCACCCCACCCCTTTATCTTGCAAGCTCTGGATGTTCAGCTTCCAATATCTTTTGCCAACGACAAGGGAATAGCCCATATTGAGGCACACGGTGAGAGTTGCATGATCCGAACAGTCCATTGGCACTACCCTGCACTGTGCTGTTGACGTGCTCTCTTTCACGTAAATCCGGTCAATGCGACTCCTGGCCTGTCCCCGGAGAAAGGTGTATCCCATCTGTGGCTGGTGTGAGCTCGGATCAGAGGAATAGGAGGCTACCGCCTGCCTGCTGCTGGTTTCACGACGGAGAAACACGTCCTCTAAACCTATCACGCTACAGACCTGCGCCATGTAGCGCTCATTGTAAAAGAGTTTCCTCTGATGGTCAGGAAAACAGGACCAATGGTCTTCAGGCCAACTGACAGAATTAAAATCCCCCCCAACACCAAACCCCATGAGGTCCAGAGGAAGGGAGTCAGTTCCTTCCATAGATCTTTCCTTTCATGCCTTATCTAGGGACCAAACAAAATAATAGAGCAATAACCAGTGCTACGGAGCACAAAGTCCACCAATAATGCCCTCCCTGGTCAGAGCTCCACCACCTTCTGTACTTGCACCGTGGATGTGAAGAACAAGAACTCCAAACCAATCATTCTTCCCTGGCCCAGAGAACCAAAAAGATGGGCCCTTCCTCCAATTGCCTTCTGCCACTGAGCTCACCTAAAGTCATTAATGTGCATTTCCTGAATGCCCACCATGTCCAAGTCCAGCTTCTCCAAGGTACTGAATATCAAATCCCTCCCACGTTCCATGTGGCCACTTTCACATATGCCCCTTCCCCGGTACTGCCCTCTCCCACCTGTGCAGAGGAGATTTCTTCCCCAATCCCTGCCCTGCCCAGCAACCCCTCTGGCACCATCCCCAAGGGCTGCCCTGCCTCATTCCCTTCCCACCCTATTGGGTCAACCAATAAGTCACGTGGGAAAGATGGCTCCCATCCCACATTGCCCTCCAAAAGCATGGGAGAGAAACTCAGTTGGGAGGAGCCCTCCCTGCTACCTTGATCCGCCCAAGTGCCTTTTTCCATAGGCCAACATTCTCCCTACTCTTAGCATACCTCACTTCTGCTGCAGATTCCCCTTTCTTCCCCTCCTCGGCTGTCTCTGCTTGATCCAACACTGGAAAATGGTTGCTCTGGGGAAGTACCTTGCTGCCTACTGCAGCCGCAGCTGGTAACGTGCAGTCACATGACCCCCGCACAGCCAGTGAGACACATTAACAACTCCAGAACACTTTCCTGCCTTTACCTTTGGGAAACCTTCACACAAGTCTCCCCAGTAATTCTGCTATGCTCCAGCCTATTCATGGTAGGTTCAGGCATCTCACAATCCAGCTGGGCCCCGTCAACCTGTTCCTAGTCACTTGGGGATCGTGTGGGCCCTGTTACCCTAGCCAGCGCTTCACCAATGGCCTCACCTGACTGTACAAAGAAAGCCTTTGACAAGGTCCCTCACCAAAGGCTCTTATGCAAAGTAATCTGTCACAGGATGAGAGGGAAGGTGCTCTCATGGATTGGTAACTGGTTAAAAGATAGTGGGGAAAGGGTAGGAATAAATGGTCAGTTTTCAGAACAGAAAGAGAGGTAAATAATGGTGTCCCCCAGGGGTCTGTTCTGGGACCAGTCCTATTCAACATATTCATAAATCATCTGGAAAAAGGGGTAAACATGAGATGGCAAATTTTGCAGATGATCCAAAATTACTAAAGATAGTTAAGACCCAGGCAGACTGCAAAAAGATCTCTCAGAACTGGGTGACTGGGCAACAAAATGGCAGATGAAATTGAATGTTGATAAATGCAAAGTAATGCCCATTGGAAAGCGTAATCCCAATGATACATATAAAATGATGGGGTCTAAATGAGCTGTTACCACTCAAGAAAGATCTTGGAGTCATTGTGGATGGTTCTCTGAAAACATCCACGCAACGTGCAGCGGCAGTCAAAAAAGTAAACTGAATGCTGGGAATAATCAAGAAAGGGATAGATAAAACAGAAAGAAAAGGAGTACTTGTGGCACCTTACAGACTAACCAATTTATTTGAGCATAAGCTTTCGTGAGCTACAGCTCACTTCATCGGATGCATACCGTAGAAACTGCAGCAGACTTTATATACACACAGAGAATATGAAACCATACCTCCTCCCACCCCACTGTCCTGCTAGTAATAGCTTATCTAAAGTGATCATCAAGTTGGGCCATTTCCAGCACAAATCCAGGTTCTCTCATTGTGTAGAAGTTGTCACTTTGGATGGGCTATCACCAGCAGGAGAGTGAATTTGTGTGGGGGGGTGGAGGGTGAGAAAACCTGGATTTGTGCTGGAAATGGCCCAACTTGATGATCACTTTAGATAAGCTATTACCAGCAGGACAGTGGGGTGGGAGGAGGTATTGTTTCATATTCTCTGTGTGTATATAAAGTCTGCTGCAGTTTCCACGGTATGCATCCGATGAAGTGAGCTGTAGCTCACGAAAGCTCATGCTCAAATAAATTGGTTAGTCTCTAAGGTGCCACAAGTACTCCTTTTCTTTTTGCGAATACAGACTAACACGGCTGTTACTCTGAAACCTGTCATAAGACAGAAAGTATCATGTTGTTTCTATATAAATCCGTGGTACCCCCACATCTTGAATACTGAGTGCAGATGTGGTCGCCCCATCTCAAAAAAGATATATTGGAATTGGAAAAGCTTCAGAAAAGGGCAAGAAAAATCATTAGGGGAATGGAACGGCTTCCATATCGCGAGAGGTTAATAAGGCTGGGACTTTTCAGCTTGGAAATGAGACAGCTAAGGGGAGGTATGATTGAGGTCATGACTGGTGTAGAGAACGTAAATAAGGAAGTGTTGTTTACTACTTCTCATAACACAAGAACTAGGGGGCCCCAAATGAAATTAATAGGAAGCATTTCTTCACACAACGCAAAACCTGTGGAACTCCTTGCCAGTGGATGTTGTGATGTCCAAGACCATAACAGGGTTCAAAAAAGAACTAGATAAATTCATGGAGGATAGGTCCATCAATGGCTATTAGCCAGGATGGGCAGGGATGGTGTCCCTAGCCTCTGTTTGCCAGAAGCTGGAAATGAGTGACGGGATGGATCACTTGATGATAACCTGTTCTGTTCTTTCTCATTGGGGCACCTGACGCTTGCCACTGTTGGAAGATAGGACATTGGGCTAGATGGACCTTTGGTCTGACCCAGTATGGCTGTTCTTACATTCTTCTGTGCCTACCCCACTGCTTTCCTCACTGTTCTGCACTAGCTCCTCCAGGCTAGCTATGCAAGCCCCGGTTCCACTGCTCTCCCCATCCATGGGGTATGAACCCTCCACTCCTTTGACATCCTAGCTGGGTGTTCGCTTGGCCACTCCCATTCCCTGTTCCCTTGCTTCCTGAGCACTCTCCATCTGCATGCGTGCTCTGTGCTGACACCAGAGTCCCTCCTCTCGGTTATGCCATGCCTCTGGACAATTGCAGTACGTGTCCCTGCCTCCCACACAAATTGCAACAGATCCCCTGCCGGCAGTCCTCCGTCCTGTACTCCGAGGACTCACTGTGCAGACCGTGCCGGCTAGAGCCCCCGTAACTGAAGTGCTCATATGAGCTGCATCTGAAGCAGGCTTTAGACTGTCCCGCATACCAGCAATGACCCGCTCCGACCCGATGTAAAACATATTTGGAACATGTCTTAACTGGTCACCCTCATCCCTTAAAAGCTCAACTGTCCCCTGAAATTCACCCATCCACACCCCATCACTGACCACAGCTGCCGAGGGAGAAATCCCAAAGAGCGGAACAGCAAAGTGCCCAATACAAAGTCCCACGTGGGGCACCTGTTCACCCCCGTGTACCGTAGTCAAGCCATGCAACGCTGCTGTTGCTGCAAGGAGACGGATGGCTGCAGTCCCTCAATTGCCACCAAACATGCTGTGGTTGCTGAAAGACAGGCTGCGGCTGCTGTGTAGGATTTCCTCTTGAATGGCAGGGGACCCTCTGGTCCAAACCCCACCGCTGGCACCAATGTGGAAGGCTGCTCTGTTCTCCTGCCTTCCAGCTCTGCCATCTCGCAGCCCTGACCTCTGCCATTTGCAGCTCGAGTGGCTCCCCTTGCTCAGACACTGGCAAGTGGCCTCGGGCTCATGTCAGACCCAAGGACACTGTGAGGCTCACCAACAGGTCCAATGCTCACCGCTGGGTCAGTGATCCCCCCATAGGGACGTTTCCTTTCCTGGGTGAATGAGCCCCCAGCACAGATGCCAACTTTTCCCGGGGTAGGTGGGTGCCCCCTGCCCCTGGCTTGGCCCCACCCCTGACCCTCCCCCATTGCACCCCTTCCCCAAAGTCTCCTCCCCCTCCATGCCCCTATTGGACCCCTCCCCAAATCCCTGTCCCAGCCCCGTCTCTTCCCCTGAGCAAGCCATGTTCCCCTCCTCCCCCCTCCCTCGCAGCGCTTGCCGCATGAAACAGCTGTTTCACAGTGCAAGCGCTGGGAGCCAGGGGGAGAAGCAGGATGCAGCGGTGCACTTAGGGGAGGAGGCAGAGGTGGAAGTGAGCTGGGGCAGGGAGCTGCCAGTGGGTGCAGAGCACCAACCAATTTTCCCCCGTGGGTGCTCCAGCCCCGGAGCACTCACTTAGTGCCTATGGCCCCCAGAATGCTGCTCCCCATCCTCTGGGGTCCCACCACTACCCGTACCCAAAGACAGTTCAGTCCCCACAAGTGCTCCCAAGGTGGGGTGAGTGGCTCCGGAACCCCACTCCCTAGCTCCACCAATTCTGCACTCTCCTCCCCCCTGGTCTCATGACAATTCAGGCCCCAACGCTGGGCTGGACCCAAGCCTCCCAGGGACTGAAAACACACAAATACCTTCTGCTTGGGAGAGGCACAGGCCTCCCCCAAGGCACTGCAGACACGTACTCCTCCTCCAACTCCACTCCTCTTGCAGAAATCTCACACTCTTCAAGGTCCCAGCCAGCAGCCCCGAGACCTGCACCTCTCTCCAACTGGGAGCCTGAGCCCCACCCTGCTCACCACTCCCTCGAAGGAAAGCCAAGTGCTGGGTGAGCACCTAACGCTCCAAACATTCGGCACATCCTGTCTCAGACAGGGCAGCCAGATCAGCACATTCAGGTGAAGGCAGAAACAGAGACAAGGAGACAGAGCTTCCACCTCCACCAGGTGAGAATGCAGCCATGTGGGAGGAACCTGCTATATGCCCAAAGGCCTTTATTCCTCCAGCCTGCGAGGAAAGACGGCATGTCAGGAAGTTGCTCCTTCAATCCCACACACAAAAGGCCCTTCTTAGCAAAGGCAAAATCCTGAAGAGAAAAAGCAATGTTAAACAGGACTTGTCACGGAGTCCCTGGGCGATGCTCTGGAACTGCTCCCCATGAAGCCAGTCAGGACTCTGGGGCAGTCGCCTTTCTGTGAGCAGCCTGTCTTCAGGACACGCAGCTCACACAGCTTCCACCTTCCTGGGTCTGACCTCGGAGCATTCAGCATCCTCTGCCCCTCCGTGCGCTTCCCACAGCGAGTCCGCTCAGGCGGGGCTCCTGGGGAAGCCAGAGGGTCCTGCACCCCAACTTCACAGTCAGACGTGACTCTCAGCCAGCCAGTAAAACAGAAGGTTTATTAGACGACAGGAACATGGTTTAAAACAGAGCTTGCAGGTGCAGAGAACGGGACCCCTCAGCTGGGTCCATTTTGGGGGGCAGTGAGCCAGACAACCACGTCTGCACTTCACTCCATGTCCCAGCCAGCCCCAAACTGAAAACCCCCTCCAGCCCCTCCTCCTCTGGGCTTTGTTCCTTTCCCGGGCCAGGTGGTCACCTGATTCCTTTGTTCTCCAACCCTTCAGCTCTCACCTTGCAGGGGGGGAAGGGCCCAGGCCATCAGTTGCCAGGAAACAGGGTGTCGGCCATTCTCTGTGTCCAGACTCCTGCACACACCTGCCCTCTAGGGCTCTGCAATGATCATACACCCTTACCCCACCCCCTAGATACTTAAGAACTGCCTAGGGGAAACTGAGGCACCCCCACACTATTCAGAGGAAACATTAAGAACAGTCCCACTTCGTCACAGGACTTAAGAGAGATACCTTAAGAGCTTAGTGAAGAATTCATCACCTGACCAGGGACTTGAACCCTGGACCCTCAAATTAAAGACTGACGCTCTACCAACCGAGCTAGCCAGGCTCACAAAGAGAGCAAGTTGATGCAGAGGAGAAACTAGTCAAGAAAGAGAGAGCCGGAAAGAATAGGGGAAACCTGCTGCTCTCTCTCATGCTCTTCCCAGCCGTAGCCTGGCCTGGTATTAGTGCTGGTTAAGAAGAGGGGAAAGTATCGCATCTACCAGCTGTCCAGTAAGGCTCTCCTCCTTCTTCCACTGGCCAGTTCCTGGGATAACCCCAACCCCCGCATGACAGAGAGTGGTGACATTGACAGAGAAAGCACCTGGAAAGCTTGAGGTCTAGGCCAGTCACCTTTTGGAGTCTTGTGGCTTGGCCTCCTCTGCCCTGGGAGTTTGGCCTATGAAGTTTGGCTCTCCCGGCTGCCCTCCTTGGCATGACTTGACAAAGGAGGAAAGGAGGCAGGAATGGGGCAAAAGAGGAAAGTCATGCTGAGGAAGGCAGGGTAGAAGCTAAGTGCCTCAGTGCAGCTAAGTAGGGTTAGTAGAGCGCCACCATTCATTCTGCCAAAGCCTGGGGAGATGGTGTTGGCCTCTGGGAGGTAGAATCCTGTGACTGTCTCTTGGCAGCCCATGGATGGCTACCTGCAGCCCAGGAGAAGAAGCGGGGTTCTGGGTGGAAGGAAAAGCAATGGTGACTCCCAGTGGGCTCCTTTCTGGCCAAGATGATGTGCTGTGGTGGTGTTGGGCATAGGCGCCAACTTCTTCTGGAGCTGGTGGGCGCTCAATCCCCCTCTGCCCCCGGCCCCACCCTGACTCCATCCCTGCCCCGCCCCCATTCCAACCCCTTCCCCAAAGTCCCTGCCCCAACTCCACTCCCTCCCTGCCCCATTCAACTCCTTCTCCAAATCCCCCCCCCAGCCCCGCCTCCTCCCGAGTGCACAATGTTCCCGTTCTTCCGCCCTGTAACGCTGCTGGTTCTGGCGGGACCCAACTGAGAGTGCCAATTCAGGACAAATTGCTTCAAGCAGGGCAGTTACAGCCCAAGGCTGGGGTTTCTCCACCTCTAAGGCAAACCAAACCAGCGAAACAGACTTTGGTCTCACCACAATGGCTAACCACAAGTCATAGAATCATAGAATATCAGGGTTGGAAGGGACCCCTGAAGGTCATCTAGTCCAACCCCCTGCTCGAAGCAGGACCAATTCCCAGTTAAATCATCCCAGCCAGGGCTTTGTCAAGCCTGACCTTAAAAACCTCTAAGGAAGGAGATTCTACCACCTCCCTAGGTAACGCATTCCAGTGTTTCACCACCCTCTTAGTGAAAGTTTTTCCTAATATCCAATCTAAACCTCCCCCACTGCAACTTGAGACCATTACTCCTCGTTCTGTCATCTGCTACCATTGAGAACAGTCTAGAGCCATCCTCTTTGGAACCCCCTTTCAGGTAGTTGAAAGCAGCTATCAAATCCCCCCTCATTCTTCTCTTCTGCAGGCTAAACAATCCCAGCTCCCTCAGCCTCTCCTCATAAGTCATGTGTTCCAGACCCCTAATCATTTTTGTTGCCCTTCGCTGGACTCTCTCCAATTTATCCACATCCTTCTTGTAGTGTGGGGCCCAAAACTGGACACAGTACTCCAGATGAGGCCTCACCAATGTCGAATAGAGGGGAACGATCACGTCCCTCGATCTGCTCGCTATGCCCCTACTTATACATCCCAAAATGCCATTGGCCTTCTTGGCAACAAGGGCACACTGCTGACTCATATCCAGCTTCTCGTCCACTGTCACCCCTAAGTCCTTTTCCGCAGAACTGCTGCCTAGCCATTCGGTCCCTAGTCTGTAGCGGTGCATTGGGTTCTTCCGTCCTAAGTGCAGGACCCTGCACTTATCCTTATTGAACCTCATCAGATTTCTTTTGGCCCAATCCTCCAATTTGTCTAGGTCCTTCTGTATCCTATCCCTCCCCTCCAGCGTATCTACCACTCCTCCCAGTTTAGTATCATCCGCAAATTTGCTGAGAGTGCAATCCACACCATCCTCCAGATCATTTATGAAGATATTGAACAAAACCGGCCCCAGGACCGACCCTTGGGGCACTCCACTTGATACCGGCTGCCAACTAGACATGGAGCCATTGATCACTACCCGTTGAGCCCGACAATCTAGCCAGCTTTCTACCCACCTTATAGTGCATTCATCCAGCCCATACTTCCTTAACTTGCTGACAAGAATACTGTGGGAGACCGTGTCAAAAGCTTTGCTAAAGTCAAGAAACAATACATCCACTGCTTTCCCTTCATCCACAGAACCAGTAATCTCATCGTAAAAGGTGATTAGATTAGTCAGGCATGACCTTCCCTTGGTGAATCCATGCTGGCTGTTCCTGAACACCTTCCTCTCATGCAAGTGCTTCAGGATTCTTTGAGGACCTGCTCCATGATTTTTCCAGGGACTGAGGTGAGGCTGACTGGCCTGTAGTTCCCAGGATCCTCCTTCTTCCCTTTTTTAAAGATTGGCACTACATTAGCCTTTTTCCAGTCATCCGGGACTTCCCCGGTTCGCCACGAGTTTTCAAAGATAATGGCCAATGGCTCTGCAATCACAGCCGCCAATTCCTTCAGCACTCTCGGATGCAACTCGTCCGGCCCCATGGACTTGTGCACATCCAGCTTTTCTAAATAGTCCCTAACCACCTCTATCTCCACAGAGGGCTGGCCATCTCTTCCCCATTTTGTGATGCCCAGCGCAGCAGTCTGGGAGCTGACCTTGTTAGTGAAGACAGAGGCAAAAAAAGCATTGAGTACATTAGCTTTTTCCACATCCTCTGTCACTAGGTTGCCTCCCTCATTCAGTAAGGGGCCCACACTTTCCTTGGCTTTCTTCTTGTTGCCAACATACCTGAAGAAACTCTTCTTGTTACTCTTGACATCTCTCGCTAGCTGCAGCTCTAGGTGAGATTTGGCCCTCCTGATTTCATTCCTACATGCCCGAGCAATATTTTTATACTCTTCCCTGGTCATATGTCCAACCTTACACTTCTTGTAAGCTTCTTTTTTATGTTTAAGATCCGCTAGGATTTCACTATTAAGCCAAGCTGGTCGCCTGCCATATTTACTATTCTTTCGACTCATCGGGATGGTTTGTCCTTGTAACCTCAACAGGGATTCCTTGAAATACAGCCAGCTCTCCTGGACTCCTTTCCCCTTCAAGTTAGTCCCCCAGGGGATCGTGGCCATCCGTTCCCTGAGGGAGTCGAAGTCTGCTTTCCTGAAGTCCAGGGTCCGTATCCTGCTGCTTACCTTTCTTCCCTGCGTCAGGATCCTGAACTCAACCAACTCATGCTCACTGCCTCCCAGATTCCCATCCACTTTTGCTTCCCCCACTAATTCTACCCGGTTTGTGAGCAGCAGGTCAAGAAAAGCACCCCCCCTAGTTGGCTCCTCTAGCACTTGCGCCAGGAAATTGTCCCCTACGCTTTCCAAAAACTTCCTGGATTATCTATGCACCGCTGTATTGCTCTCCCAGCAGATATCAGGAAAATTAAAGTCACCCATGAGAATCAGGGCATGCGATCTAGTAGCTTCCGTGAGTTGCTGGAAGAAAGCCTCATCTACCTCATCCCCCTGGTCCGGTGGTCTCTAGCAGACTCCCACCACTACATCACTCTTGTTGCACACACTTCTAGTCACACAAGCAATTCCCTTAGACACTCCAGTTTCCCAGTATCTCCACCAATGCCACTTGTTATGGCAACAAATGGTTATGAAAACCAATACCCCAGTAAAAGAAAAAAGGTTCTCTCGATCCCAAAGGACCAAGCCCCAGACCCAGGTCAATATACAAATCAGATCTTACCCACAAATCATGCTGTTGCCAATCCTTTAGAATCTAAAATCTAAAGGGTTATTCATAAAAGGAAAAAGATACAGATGAGAGCTAGAATTGGTTAAATGGAATCAATTACATACAGTGATGGCAAAGTTCTTGGGTCAGGCTTGTAGCAGTGATAGAATGAACTCCAGGTTCAAATCCAGTCTCTGGAGAACATCCCCAGCTGGGATGGGTCTTTCAGTCCTTGGTTCAAAGCTTTAGTGCAGCAAAGTCCCTCCAGAGGTAAGAAGCAGGACTGAAGACAAGATGGAGGAGCTGCAGCAGCTTTTTACAGTCTCTTGCCGTGTGGTCTCTCTCTTTGTCCCAAAGACAAGCTGCCCATCACAGGGCCTGGAAACACCTCAGAGTTCTGTCCAGAGGCAGGTCCTTGCACATCTTGCTGAGATGCAAGGTGTGTCTGCCTTCTCTCAATGGGTCACTTGTGTCGCTGATGGTCCTTAATGGGCCATCAAGCAGGCTAGGCAGAGCTGACACCAACTTGTCTGGGGTGTCACCGAGAAGCATAACATAAGTTTGAAATACAGACAGTATAGAACCAATATTCATAACTTCAACTACAAAAATGATACACATATACAGATAGCTTAATCATAACCAGAAAACCAAAACCTTGTCTTAGACACCTCATTTGACCCCCTTTATATAAGATTTGATGCTACTACAGGACCTTGGTTGCAACAATGATCTGTACGGTCCCGGCTTATGTCAATAACATTACATATTGGAATTAGCAATGTGATTTTTTTAAACACAAATCTTTGGTCAGCCCAAATCAAGGCATTTCTTACAGTTCTCTCCCATGTGGATTTTCTCTTGTCTAATAGGGAATGACCGCTGATTGAAGATTTTCCCACACGCAGAGCATGTGTAGGGTCTCTCTCCACTGTGGATTCTATGATGTCTGACAAGGTCTGAGCGCTCAATGAAGTTCTTCCCGCACTCAGAGCATGTGTAGGGTCTCTCTCCTGTATGGATTCTCTGATGCCTGCTCAGGGTAGAGCTCTGTTTGAAGCTTTTCCCGCACTCAGAGCATGTGTAGGGCATCTCTCCTGTGTGGATTCTACGATGTGTGATAAGCTGTGAGTGCCGATTAAAGCTTTTCCCGCACTCAGAGCATGTGTAGGGCGTCTCTCCTGTGTGGATTCTACGATGTGTGATAAGGTTTGAGCTCTGATTGAAGCTTTTCCCGCACTCAGAGCATGTGTATGGCGTCTCTCCTGTGTGGATTCTCCGATGTGTGATAAGGGCAGACCTCCGACTGAAGCATTTCCCGCACTCAGAGCACATGTAGGGTTTCTCTCCTGTGTGGATTCTACGATGTGTGGTAAGCTGTGAGTGCCGATTAAAGCTTTTCCCACACTCAGAGCATGTGAAGGGCGTCTCTCCTGTGTGGATTCGCTGATGTGCGATGAGGGCATAGCTCCAACTGAAGCGTTTCCCACACTCACAGCATCCATAAGGTTTCTCACCCGTGTGGATTCTCCTATGTGTGATGAGGTATGAGCTCCGACTGAAGCGTTTCCCACACTCAGAGCATCCATAAGGTTTCTCACCCGTGTGGATTGTCTGATGTGTGATAAGGTGTGAGCTCCGATTGAAGCGTTTCCCACACTCAGAGCATATGTAGGGTCTGTCTCCTCTGTGGATTCCCTGATGTGTGAAAAGGTCTGAGCTCCCATTGAAGCTTTTCCCACACTCACGACATGAGTAGCGTGTCTCTTCCAAGTTGATTCTCTCATGTCTAATAAGGTCTGAGAGGCTACTGAAGCTTTCCTCTGGCCTCTGCTGAGTCTCACAGGCTTTTGCTTTTTCTGGGAGTGCACAACTCCCGGAAACATTCCCTTTGGGTCTTCCTGATAATGTCCCATGTGGTTCTAGTGGCTCAGCATCTTCCTGCTGGGGTTTCTCCTCCTCGTTCTCACTCACCATCCCACCACCTGATGGGAGACAGAGAGAATCCAGACATAGGTCACTCCCTGCACCACAGAGAAAGGAAATCTCAGAGACAGGAATGGAAAAAGGGATGAACTAAAATATGTGTGGGAGAGATCAAACCTATCAGGAGCTGATTTTCCCCAAACCTTTCCCCAAAGGAGAGAGGAAGGGATCAGTTTTGGTCCCCATCTCACCAGAACACTCAGGGGAAAGTGAGATCGGGGAGGGACCTGCTGCCAGTTTTCACTCAGGATAGGTGGGAAGCCATGAGTGACCTCTGCCTAATGATTCCACATCTGCAGGGAACAATCCTGAACTTGGAGAGCTCACAAGGTTTTTATAGGGCATCCCAAATGCTTCCTGTGTTCATGGATAGTTTTTGAATTGCTTTAACCAATTCCTCACCTGTGCAAGCAGCACTTGGGAACACTTCTTTCTCAGAGCCCTGGAGGTCTGGGACCCATGCCTCTTCCCCTTGTTCCAGCTGCGAGATCACATCAGGTTGGGAAACTGGAAACCCTGCTCAAGGCAAAGAAAACAAGGGAGATCAGTGGAATTTGTGGGATACTTGTCACAAAGAATATTCCATGATTTTAAGCCCAGCTCATTTTTAAGCAGTAACATCCCAAGGCCAGCTTTCTTAGCTCAACCCAGGAGTTATTATTATTCTAAATCATATCCATTACCTTAATGCCTAAGGACCAACTAACAGTGGGTCCCCATTGTGCTAGGACAAGTACAAACACAGAATAGTAGATGGCCCATGCCCTGAACAATTTACTATCTCAATAGACAAGACAAACACAAAATGGGGGAAGGGGTAGAACCCTCTGTGAGAATACAGATATTCAGGCCTGCTTGTAAAGCCTATACTTTAAGAACTTAGGTGTATTTTTATCACTTAGCTAGTTACAGGGATATAAAAACAAAGAATCAAAATCTCAGTCTGCCTGTGTATGGGCCTTCTCTCACTAGGATAGACTGAGGCCTTGTTCTTCCGCTAAGCAGCGGGGGCAGCCATAAGCTGGGAAGCGTATGGTCGCATCGTCACAGCCCAAACCAGTCACACTGAAATAAGGTGGTATTGGGTTGTTAGGAAGACGATCCTGTCCAGATAGTGCCCATCACCACCAGATAAAGAAATAGATCTTAAGTCACTTAAAGAAAATTTAGTTTGATAGCATCCTATCTGGAAAGAAATCACTCATCAATGGTTGTGGTACCCTCATTTCTGTATTGTTTTGTCTTTATGACCACCACTTTTCTATTGTTAATCTGTCTGGTTCTCTGTTTGTCTCCTATATAATTAATTTTGCTAGGTGTAAGTTAATTAGGGTAATAGGATATAATAGGTTAGAGAATTATGTCACAATATGTTAGGATTGGTTAGTTATATTTCAGTAAACTGACTGGTTAAGGCATAGCTGAGAATACGACTATATAAACTGGGGTCAAACAGGAGGGGGAAGGGAAATTAGAATCAGGTTTATTAACGGGGGGAACGGGAACAGGGACGCAGGCAATACTCTGCGGCAGCAGAGCTGGGAAGGTGGACGTGGGGGAAATGCTCTGCTGCATCAGAGCTGGGAAGAGGGATGCGGGGTATATGCTCTGCTGCGTCAGAGCTGGGAATGGAACACTGGGGAACAGATTATGTGCGTATAGCGATAAGCCGACTGGTGTGAACGGCTTCGGAATATGCTTGCTTGTAAATGAACCCCAATAAACATCGCATTATCTGCCCTTCGGACTTCTGGTCTTATGTTGCTTGTGGTCTGCGTGACGAGAACCAGGGAAGTGGGAGGGTGAAGGGAAAGCCCTCTAACAAAACTGATGTGACTGGATAACCAAGAGGTAAGCCTTAGAGGAAGGTTGTAATTCCCTGATCAGTTCCAAAGTGTTTCCCACGAGGACTGATGAGGGGGTGATGGTAAATATGCATTTAGATCCTTTTCTTGTTTTATATCTTTTCCCCATAAGGCTTAACCTCTGGCCCACTGTCATAGATGCATAGCATCCGTGCAATGCCCAGGCTTTTAAACAGTCCTTGGGAGGTGCCTCTTGAGTGCACTAGACCCCCAAGGGGTCCAACTCTTTCACAAGGATAGGCCATGTAGCTTCAACACCTGAGACTGAGCCTCTGGTTTCAACACTCGTATTTCAACCCATGAACTCTGCCAGCAGGCCCAGCTGAACGACACTCCTCTTCAGAGACTGTCCCTCATTCATGCTTCAGTGCACCTCAGCAAGCTTTTGCTGTCACACTGGGCAGACTTTTAAAACATAGCAGGGTTTATTAGTCAACCGAAACACAGCATTAGAAAGTCCTTAGATGAGGACAGAGAAGCAAAGAAGACAATATAGTCCATATTGGCCCATGCTCTTGAGCCACACTGCTGTTGAAAACAGTTTTGTTTCCTTTCACTTTGCCTGTCCATTTGTCTTTGCTCCGGTAGAGCTCCTTGCGTCTGCGAGCCTAGTTCTTCCTGCTCCCAATAACATAATGAGTCCATGTATGGTTCACTTAGCCAAGCGGAGATCCTCCCATGGACAGGTGACAATTATTCCCTTGTCTCTGTCGGGTATTCCATTGACGTAGGTTGGTCCCAGCCTGTCCTTAATGACCCATTCATATCACCCCATGACAGCTATGTGACAAAACACCTCATGCCTCCTGCTCTTTATAATCATAGCAATACCAAACACAGAAGGAAACTGAGGTGCATATTGGCATCATAGAAGTATCACCAAAATTCCCACCTCTCTCTCTCTCTCTCTCACACACACACACACACACACACACTGCTCACAGCCCTTGGAGAGAAAGGAAAGCACAGGAACTGGACATTAGTCCAGTGAACACAGTGGAGGACAAGCTGCAATCCTCAAACCCTGGCCAAAAAGGAGACGCATGTGGGTCCCTACTCATAGAGAGGGGCTGGGTAGAGTTCTGATACCGGAGAGGGCATTCCTTGAGCAGAGCATGGAGGCAGGTCAAAGACTTAGCTACCCCAGAACTGTGATATCGCAAAAGCACATTTTGGGGAATTAGGAAATCTAATGACTCATGTGCAATGGGAGGGAGAATTAAACTCCCCCAGTGTGTGGAGAAGGTTTGGGAATTAAACACTAAAATTCAGGAGCAACAGCCTCTAATTCTTCTGGAAAAGGAGAATGTAAGAAACAAGAACTGGGCCATGCAACCTCAGGAGGGACAGGCTCGAAGATCAAAAGGAGCCTGGATGCTCGCATCTTCAGGAACTCTGGTCTGTTTGAATAGCTGCAGGAAGGGACTTAATTCCCAGACCAGAAAATAACCACTAGGGATGTTCAAATGCCTATATTTATCCTTGGGGACCCAGCCTACCTCTTAATGCCATGGCTCATGAAGCCATACACAGGCAGCCTGGACAGTAGTCAGGATCTGTTCAACTATAGGCTGAGCAAGTGCAGAATGATGGTAGAATGTGCATTTGGATGTTTAAAAGCTCGCTGGCGCAGTTTACTGACTTGGTTAGACCTCAGCGAAACCAATATTCCCATTGTTATTACTGATTGCTGTGTGCTCCACAATCTCTGCGAGAGTAAGTGGGAGACGTTTATGGTGGGGTGGGAGGTTGAGGCAAATCGCTTGGCTGCTGATTATGCGCAGCCAGACACCAGGGCGGTTAGAAGAGCACAGCAGGGTGTGCTGCACATCAGAGAAGCTTTGAAAACCACTTTCATGGCTGACCAGGCTATGGTGTGGCAGTTCTGTTTGTTTCTCCTTGATGAAAACCCGCCCCCTTGGTTCACTCTACTTCTCTGTAAGCCAAACGCCCTCCCCTCCCCCCTTCAATCACTGCTTGCAGAGGCAATAAAGTCATTGTTGTTTCAATTCATGCATTGTTTATTAATTTGTCACACAAATAGGGGGATAACTGCCAAGGTAGCCTGGGAGGGGTGGGGGAGGAGGGAAGCACAGAGTGGGGTGATGGAGAAGGGGAGGAGGGACGAACAAGGCCACACTGCACTTCAAAACTTATTGAATGCCAGCTTTCTGTTGCTTGGGCAGTCCTCTGAGGTGGAGTGGTTGGGTGCCCGGAGGGCTCCCCCCGCGTTCTTGGGCTTCTGGGTGAGGAGGCTATGGTACTTGGGGAGGAGGGCGGGCAGTTACACAGCGGCTGCAGCGGCGGTCTGTGCTCCTGCTGCCTTTCCTGCAGCTCAACCACACACCGGAGCATATCAGTTTGATCCTCCAGTAGCCTCAGCATTGCCTTCTGCATCCTCTCATCATGCTGCTGCCACCTATCATCTTTGTCTCGCCACCTCTCCTCAAGTTCATTTTCTGCTTTCCTGGACTCTGCCAGTGTCTGCCTCCAGGCATACTGCTGAGCTCTTTCAGTGCGGAAGGACTGCATGAGCTCAGAGAACATTTCATCGCGAGTGCATTTTTTTCGCCTTCTTATCTGCGCTAGCCTCTGGGATGGAGATGATAGGGGGAGCATTGAAACATTTGCAGCTGCAGGAGAAAGAAAAGGGAGAGTAGTATTTAAAAAGACATTTTAGAGAACAATGGGTAGACACTTTCACGGTGAATGGTTTCAAACAGCAGCACCCTCCTTTCCCATACCAAGCGCCCATTGGATTTGTCACTTAAAAGGAGGGGCTGCGGTTTTCGGGTTAATGTGCAGCACAAACCCAACTAATTCCCCTCATCCAATTCTCTGGGATGATCGCTTCACCCCTCTTCCCACTGTGTGACTAGTATCAGGGAAGATCTCTGCCAGCCAAATGCAAACAGCTCAGCGTGAATGGGCCCCCACCCACCACGTGGCTAAAAGCGGGGATGATTTCTTTTCAGCCACAGGCAAACAGCCCAGCAGGAACGGCCACCTCTGACTGTCCCCTGAATAAAATTCCCCTAATTCTACCAGGTGACCATGAATGATATCACTCTCCTGAGGATAACAGAGAGAGATAAAGAACGGATGTTGCTTGAAAGCCAGCAAACACCGGGACCATATGCTGCCATGGTTTGTTACGCAATTAATCCAGACTACGTGCTACTGGCCTGGTGTGGTAAAGTGTCCTACCATGGAGAACAGAATAAGGCTGCCCTCCCCAGAAAACTTTTGCAAAGGCTTTGGGAATACATCCAGGAGAGCTTCATTGAGATGTCCCTGGAGGATTTCTGCTCCATCCCCAGACACGTTAACAGACTTTTCCAGGAGCTGTACTGGCCGCAAATGCATCCCAAATCTTCAGGGAAAATTAATCATTAAACACGTTTGCTTTTAAACCATCTATTATATGGTACACTCACCAGAGGTGCCTTCTCTGCCTTCAAGGTCTGGGAGCCCACCTTGGGACGGTATTGGATCCAGGGTGATAAACAGTTCCTGGCTGTCGGGGAGAAAGATTTCATCCTCCGCCTCATCATTATCATCTTCCTTGTCTCCAAAATCCTCATCCCTGTTGCATGAGACTCCCCCCTTGCAGGAGTCCAAGTACAGGGGTGGGGTAGTGGTAGGGGCACCACTTAGAATTGCATGCAGCTCATCATGGAAGCGGCATGTCTGGGGTTCTGACCCGGAGCAGCCATTTGCCTCTTTGGTAGCCTTGCCTCAGCTCCTTAAGTTTCATGCAGCATTGCTGCGGGTCCCTGTTATAGCCTCTGTCCTTCATGCCCGTCAAGATTTTTTCAAATATTTTGGCATTTTGTCTTTTGGAACGGAGTTCTGATAGCTCGGATTCGTCTCCCCATACAGCGATCAGATCCAGTACCTCCGGTTCGGTCCAAGCTGGAGCTCTTTTGCGATTCTGGGACTGCATGGTCACTTCTGCTGATGAGTTCTGCATGGTCACACCATGATACGCTGGCCAAACAGGAAATGAAATTCAAAAGTTCCCGGTGCTTTTCCTGTGTACCTGGCTAGTGCGTCTGAGTTGAAAGAGCTGTCCAGAGCGGTCACAATAGAGCTCTGGGATAGCTCCCAAAGGCCAATACTGTCGAATTGCATCCACACTACCCCAAATTCAACCCAGCAATGTTTATTTCAGTGCTAATTCCCTTGTCGGGGAGGAGTACAGAAAACAATTTTAAGAGCCCTTTAAGTTGACAAAAATGGCTTTGTTGTGTGGACGTGTGCAGGGTTAAATCGATCTAACGCTGCTAAATTCGACCTAAACTCGTAGCGTAGACCAGGGCTTAGAGGTGTAAACAGTGCCCATTTGTGCCTGGGTAATGGCACTGCTATGGGAGGGAGGAGTGCAGCAAGGACTCAGGAATGGTGGCCAGGGTCGCTGTGCATAGAGATGGGGAGGTTATATGGGGAGGGGGGTAATGAGTGGGAGAGGGAGGTCAGGAGTTAAAATAATAATATTTGGGGGGAAAAAATGTAAAAAGAAGTGAAACCAACAGAAATAAAACGAGCGAAGGCTCTAAAGCAACAAGACTTGGGTAGGGATTTGGAGTTAAAAGTCTGGGATCCCCCACAGCTCTAGATCCCAAAACATCTCCTCCTTCCCACTGACCCATGCAGCCCACTTCCTGGGTACCCTTCGTCCACACTCCCCTCCCTCTTCTTCCCATTACTCTCAGCATCACCACCTCCCAGCACCTTGGGAGCTTCTTGTGTTCCCGTCTTGTCTCTCACTACCTCTTCCCTCCCTGCTGCTTCTTAGCTGTAACTCTGCACACACCCTCGCCATTTCCTGGAACCCCAGAATTATCTACTCCCCCACTTCTCCTCCCCTTCACCTGTGGGGTCCTGAATGGCAACATTATGCGCTCTCCTATCAAAAGAGGAGCTCATCTGACGGTCACACAAGCCATGCATCAGTCATCGACCTATTTACTCAATTTAGAATTCTACAGGTGGCATATTTTCCTCTTAAAATGAGGAAAAGGCATGAAAGTTGTAGTTATGAATGTATCAAATAAGGATATATTAAATGCAATTTTAAAATAACTGACGGCACCAAAAAGGCACATGTCCAAAAATTATTCTAGTGGGTGGGAGATAAGGAAAAAAAAGGGGGGGGCAAGGAAACATGTATGACAAATGAAGGTATAAAGTTATTACTACTCAGGTTCTTTAAAGACCCCACAGCTTCTAATAACGGAGGGGACAGGACTCCTTACCCAGAAAGACCACCGTCTCATAGTTCTCCTGCATGACATCCCTGTAAAGGGCTCTCTGAGTGGGGTCGAGCAGAGCCTCCTCTTCCCTGGTGAAATACACAGCCACCTCCTCAAAAGTCACTGGCCCCTGAAAGAGCAAGAGTCCAACGTTCAGTATCTGCTGCCCCAGTCACAACCCCATTATTCATGGAACAGCAGCACCAGGTAAATGGAAGCTCCACGAGGCACAGAGTTCCATCCCACTTTGCTTAGAGCAGCCTGGAGCCATCGGAGGGTAGAAAGAGAGAACCTTTGTGTCTTCCAGCTGACAGACGGAGGCAGGGTCTTCACATTTATCACATACCTACTAGCCAGAGCTTGATATAGGAGATGGGGCTGTCTCTGGACCCTGCTGGTGGCTCTCTGGTAGGAATCCTAACACACGCCAAATAAAATATATGGAAGAAAGAGGAAGTCAATAGTAAAGAATATAAGTGAGGTCAGAATTGTAGAAAATTGATAAGGGAAGCTATCAAAAATCAATAACCAATCAATGAAAATAAGAAGGAAGTTTTTAAAAGTATATTAAGTACAAAATTAATCCTAACAATGGTAGTGGTAAATTACTAGGTGGAAATGGCAGAATTATCAAAAATAATACAGAAGAGGTAAAAGTGTTCAATAAATATTTCCCTCCTAGATTTGGAGAAAAACAGATGATGTACTCATATCATAAGATGTTGATGACGACGACACTCTTTCCATTCCAACAAGAACTCACGAGGACGTGAAACAGCAGCTATTAAAGCTAGACATGTTTAAATGAGCATGTCCAGATAACTGGTATCCAAGAGTTTTAAAAGGTCGACTGTTAATGTTGATTTTAATTAGAACTTGGAACACTGGAGAAATTCCAGAAGACTGGAATAAAGATAATGCTGTGCCAATATTTAGAAGGTGTAAAAGAGATGACCCAGTTAACTACAGGAGTGTCAGTCTGACATCGATACTGGACAACATAATGGAGCAGCTGATACTGGATTTTATTAATAAAGAATTAAAGGAGAGTAATATAATTAGTACCCATGAACAAAGGTTTAGAGAAAACAGATCCTATCAAACTAACTGGATATCCTTATTGGATGAGATCAAAAGTCTGGTTGCAATAAATAGTATTGATGTAATATACCTAGAATTCTGTAAGGCATATGACCTGGTTCAGCACAATATTTTGACTAGAAAACTAGAATGATACTAAATAAACACGGCATTCATTAAATAGATTAAAAATTGTGCCTTGAAATTAGGCCCTATCGGACACTACACCCCATATTCAGCAAAGTGATAGGATTATAATATGATTGGGACATAATTATGATGCAATTTGTGCAAGATGCATCATGTGCTGTGTCATTGGAAAAGTTATAATTTGCTGAATATGATGATCCTATTTTTTGAATAGATCATGTTTGTACTGAAGTTATGGATATTGACTATGTATCTGCATTTGAAATGTGCTTACTCTGGGTAACACTCACAACTAGCCTTTCAGGTACAACAATGAAGAAGCCAGACAGTGCTGATGGCTCATCAACAAAGACAACGGACCGTGGAAGAGCTTAGCACTCAGCAGGGCATGCTACAGCATGTGACCAGACCACATGACAATGAACTCCATTTTGCTACCTGTATTTTTCCACAAACTGAACTGGGAACTGAGTTTGGAACAAAGGGTTCCCGCCATGTGGAAAAGCTACATAAGGTGGGGTGTGACATCATCTCATGGCCTCATTCCCCACACAAGAGAACTCCTGGAAACACCTGAGAAACAAAGACTGAACTGGGGGAAGTGCTGGTGCCAGGGTAGAAGGATTTCTAGCTTGTGTATGAATCATAGAATATCAGGGTTGGAAGGGACCTCAGGAGGTCATCTAGTCCAACCCCCTGCTCAAAAGCAGGACCCATCCCCAATTAAATCATCCCAGCCAGGGCTTTGTCAAGCCTGACCTTAAAAACTTCTAAGGAAGGAGATTCTACCACCTCCCTAGGTAACACATTCCAGTGTTTCACCACCCTCCTAGTGAAAAAGTTTTTCCTAATATCCAACCTTGGATGGAAACTTGCTGGACTGCTTGTATCATCAGTCAGGGTGAGAAATTGCTAACTCAAATTCTATCCATCTAGCGTGTAAGGCTTAGTCTGAGTTTTTGGTTATTTCCTAAGTAATCTGCTTTGATCTGCTTGCTATCTCTTATAATTGTTGGGATATGTTAAGGGTTAAGTAAAAGAGCTGGGAAGCTGCTAACGTGCTGACATGGCATTAGGGGACAAAGGGATAAGCAAGCAGTAATTCTTTGCTTAAATAAATAATTAAGTAAGTAATAAATAAATAAGTTGCCATAATTTTCCTTTCCCTGTTGCTTGTAAGAATTGATAAGGATGCAGCTGCATGAGAAATGAAGTTGTCGGAATGAACGTCCTCTGTGTGAAAAAGATAAAAGAAATGTTATTTCCCCCTCCCTTCCTTTCCCAGATACATAAACAAGCCCTGACTTATGGCCCCTTCCTCCCTCCGCTGAGAACGGCTGATTAGAGAAATTTGTAGCAACACATTATTGCAAAGAACTGCATTTTCAAGGTAAAAATGCCTCTATGACATGCCTAATGCTGTGAATAATAGCAATAGGGGCAGATATACTAACAGTATGGGTGTTTCTATTACTTAATAAGGGGTTTTGGGGTGTTGTAATGGATGTAGGCGTGTACATACTAACTTAGATAAAAGGAGTGTGATGTAACTAATGCAGTGCTTACTCGACAATTGGGTCGAGGGGAACAAGTATCGCAATAAAGAAGCTTGTACTCATATCCGCCTCTGGGTCAACCTGCTCCTTTTTTCTTCTAGCAATAATCACTTAAAATCTATCTTTCTGCAGTTAATAAACTTGTTTAATGCTTTATCTTAACCAGTGTTAAATATTTTGAGTGAATTGTCTGGGGAAAATCTCAGCTTGGTTAGCACAAGCTTGTTGTGCATATCTTTCCCATATCAAGGGGAAGGCAAACTATATTAATGAGCTTACATTATAGAGATCCCTGTGCACTATACGATGGTATAATTCTGGATTTATACTACAGCAAGTGTGAAAGGTTGGGGAGCTGGAAAATGGGCTGTTGTCTTCTATCTGTCCTTGAGTGGTTTAGGTAAAGCACTCAGGTAGCTGAGTTGGGTGTATGGCGCCACCTGCTGTAGTTTTTTGTGTTAACAGGCCCTGGAGAGGCTGGCTGAATCTCCAGCAAAGCAGTGTGAGAAGGACCAGCCCAGCTTGAGGGTTAGAGGGCACAGCGGTTCCCAGAAGCCCCCCAGACTGCACCCCGGGGGTGACAACCCATTATATCCTAAATTACACAAGTCTCAGCAGGTTTGTCACATCCTGTCCCCTCCCTTTCTCCACCCTAGATATTTCCTGCCTCCCACCATCTCTAGCAGCTACCACCTTCCTATGCTTGTACTGCTCCTCTCCCTCCAAGCAGAACCCACCACCAGCAACCTGATAATCTCTTACCTGAGACAGCTCCATTGCAGCCATTTCCTTCCCTCTGGGAGAATGGGATGATCTGGAGCAAAACGTAGATGTTATTCTGTAGCCTGACAGGAAGAGAAGGACAATGTGAGAGAATTCAGGTGGGGCTTTCGTCCATTCCACATGCCGACTCCCCCCAGGATTTTTCCCTGCTAATGGACATCCTAGGTTCTGCCAAACTGTGAAGCACAGAGTGACCTTATTCCAGTACAGGTCTAGCCCCCTCCCACCAGGGTGTAACCCTCTGAGACAGGGTGAAACCCTCCCAGTAACAGAGTCTCTGTTACACTTATCAAGTTTGCGGACAATACCAAGCTGGGAGGGGTTGCAAGTGCTTTGGAGGATAGGATTGAAATTCAAAATGATCTGGAAAAACTGTAGAAATGGTCTGAAGTAAAGAGGATGAAATTCAATAAGGACAAATGCTAAGTACTCCACTTCGGAAGGAACAATCAGTTGCACACATACAAAATGGGAAATGACTGCTTAGGAAGGAGTACTGCAGAAAGGGATCTGGAGGTCATAGTGGATCACAAGCTAAATATAAGTCAACAGTATAACACTGTTGCAAAAAAAGGAATCATCATTCTGGGATGTATTAGCAGGAGTATTGTAAGCAAGACATGAGAAGTAATTCTTCTGCTCTTCTCCTCACGGCTTAGGCCTCAACTGGAGTATTGTGTCCAGTTCTGGGTGCCACATTTCAGGAAAGATGTGGACAAATTGGAGAAAGTCCAGAGAAGAGCAACAAAAATGATTAAAGGTCTAAAAAACATGACCTATGAGGGAAGATTGAAAAAATTGCATTTGTTTAGTCTGGAGAAGAGAAGACAGAGGGGACATGATCACAGTTTTCAAGTACATAAAAGGTTACAAGGAGGAGGAAGAAAAATTGTTCTTCTTCACCTCTGAGGATAGGACAAGAAGCAATGGGCTTAACTTGCAGCAAGGGCGGTTTAGGTTGAACATTAGGAAAAACTTCCTCTCAGAATGTTTAAGCACTGGAATAAATTGCCTATGGAGGCTGTGGAATCTCCATCATTGGGGATTTTTAAGAGCAGGCTGGACAAACACCTGTCAGGGATGGTCTAGATAATAATTGCCTTGAGTGCAGGGGACTGGACTAGATGACCTCTGAAGGTCCCTTCCAGTTCCATCATTCTGTGAACTAAAGGCCAGAGAAGAATGGAATCCAAGGGGTCACTTTGTGGGATTCTCCCTGTCATTTTCTCCAAGGCAGCTGTCTTAAGTTTACATAGTTGTTTGATGCTCCAGCATTTATACAGTCTCTTCTTGGAGTGCCCCCTTTCATGGTCTGGGCCTAGCTTTAGCTTTTGGCAAGAGTGAGCCCGGGGGCTCTGAGACTGGGCCTTCTTGCCTCAGCACACCTTGTTTCCTTCTGTGGCTCCCCAGTGAGACCAAATGAGTAGATACTCCTGAGAGACTGTGAACATAAGAACAGCCCACTGTGTCAAACCAATGGTCCATCTAGCTCAGTGGCCAATGCCAGGTGCTTCAGAGGGAATGAACGGAACAGGTAATCATCAAGTGATCCATCTCCTGTCACCCATTCCCAGCTTCTGGCAAACAGAGGCTAGAAACACCATCCCTGCCCGTGACACTGGAGATGAGGTGTTAGCTCTTGCACAAAGCCCCCATATCTTAATTGAACATGGACAAACGCAGAGCTGGAATCAGTCTGGCTCACTTGTGTTAGTATTGTTAAAACAGGTATGAGAATTATAAGAATGTGTTTAGACATTATTGAATGCTTGTGAGCCGCTACCTGGGTTAATATCTGACTAGTTGCATTGCTTAGCCTAGGTTAGTCCTAAAGGATATGTAGAGCTTGCTTATTATAGAAGCTTCTATTACCTTTTGAAATTTAAACTGTAACTCTTCTACATCTCTATGATGACCTGCTTTAACTTTGTAAACAACTCGTTTCCTTTTAAATTAATTTTAATACAGGTTATTACACGACTGGATACAAGTGTTGTCTTGGTTGTGATGTCTAAGATTCAACTGACCTAAATAAGTGACTGATCCTTTGGGACTGGCAGTAACCTGAACATTGCTGTGATTCGTGGTGTAAGGCAGTGGTTCTTAACAAGGAGTCTGGGGCCCCCTGGGAGGCCATGAGCAGGTTCCAGGGAGGCTGCCAAGCAAGGCCAGCATTAGACTTGCTGCGGTCGAGAGCAGAAAGTTGAAGTCCCAGTGCATGGGGCTGAAGTCCATGGTCCTTAGCCCCACCACCCGGGGCTGAAGCCAAAGTCTAAGCAATGTAGCTTTGTGGGGGCTCCTGTGGCATGGGGCCTCACACAGTTGCCCTGCTTGCTACCACCTAACGCCAGCCCTAGCTTTTATATTGAGAAAACCAGTCATTGTGGCCCAGGTGGGCGGTGGAGTTTTAATAGCATGTTGGGGAGGACTCAGAAAGAAAAAGTTGAGAACTCCTGGTGGAAGGGACCATCTGTCACAAAGGTGAGCTCACCTGCGTGGTGAGATCTATGGGATGGCCCAAGGGGACTGTCTGTGATTCCATGTTAATGCTGTTACAGTGTATGAAGCGTTTATACTTCATATTTGGTTGGTGAAATCTACATATCGACCTCACAACCAATCTGGGGTTTGTGCCCTGCTTCTTACCAGTCTGCCTGAGGCTGGTGCTCATGCTCTCGAGTCACTGAAGACAGCGTTACAGAGACTTACGGGCGCAACGCCACCAGCAGCAATTGGCAGCCATGCAGAGCAGGCTTCACAGTGGCACCGTGTGGGCCAAATGGTCCATGGACTCCACCAAGCCCCAGTTCTCCTCCAGTGTACATCAGCATCCCGGCAACCTTCAAGGAGGGTCAAGGCTGCCACTCCCTCAGTGATGATGGATCTCCAGCATAGCATCACCCGCACCTCATGACCCGCCTTATCTCCTGAGACACAGGTGAGTGACAGAGGGTGCACAACGGATCCTGGGGGGGGGATACCAAAACACACCTTCTGGGGGTCACCCCTCAGGAAATGAAGGTGACAAGCATTGTGGTGGCAGTAAACAGGGAGAGGAGGGAGTGGGAGCGGGAGCAGGAGGGAGCAGCACCCTCAAAGGCAATGCTGCCAGTGAGTCACCCCATCACATCAGGCATGGGGCTGATAGGGGGCCATTCCCTAGGCCTGGGTGCCTGTGAAGGGCTATATAAACCCCACACTGGCATAGAAGGGGTTAAACTGCTGCTTTAGGCTGGACTGGCCCAGCTCCTCCAGGACTGGAGCAGGAGTTAACAGGAGAGACCTACTCAGAGGGGGACAACACTGGGAAGGCAACAGTCTGCGGAGCATCTCCAGCCCCAAAGAAAGGGCTGGCAGCATTCAGGGCTCTGGCCTTCACTGAGGGAGGGTGGGGATCTCCGGAGCTCAAAGGGGGAGCAGGCTGAAAATTGCACTGGAGACCCAGTAAACTCTGAAGGGGACTGAGATGCTCCCAGGGTCCCCAGAAGTAAGAGGGGCCCATATCCTGATGGGATCTGTCCACAGTTCCCCCCCCCCCCCCCCCCGTTTCTTTACTTTCATTCCTTTATTTACCGACAGTCGGCTCTTTTGCTGGTACCCAAGAGAGGAAGAAAATGCCCCAAGGTATCATACAGAGTGTGGAGCCCTGACACACTACAAGGACATGCCCCTGTAGCACCCCGGGGCAGGGGTCATTTGGACTCACAGAGGTGCACCCCAGAAGGCCTGAGGTCCAGCACTCTGGCACCAGTTTGATGGGCTGGATGGCCTCTCACTGCGGGCTGCCAGAAGTCTGGCACATGGAGTAGATACAGGGTGTCCTGGGGAGCAGGAAGCGGGGCAGCATCCCAGACAGCACACTAAGAAGGGAAATGGAGAGGGGACAAGGGGCACTGCAGAGAACTCAGCCCCCGTCCTGAAGGCCATTGACAGAAAGTTGTCCTCTCCCTGGCCTACGGAGGGCAGACAGTGACACAGAGATCCCTTGGCAAAGGGTCACTTGGTCTTTGCCAGCAGCTCTCACCGGAGACCTCACAAACCCATCACACCAAACATCTCTTGGAGGGTATTTATCCATAGGGGAGAGCATGCGAGGTTGTGATAAAGTGGGGATTTATTAATCTTGTTATGTTGCATGTGAGTCTTACTGTCCTATACTAATCCTGTGTGTACCTCAGTTTCCCAGTGTACTGCACCAATACTTCTGTGGTGGGAATTGGGGGGAACTGGAAGAGGGGGAGTCCAGGGCGTCTGGCCGAGGACTCCCAAGATGGACTCGGCTGAAAGTCACTGATTTCTGTGACAAGTATCAGGGGGTAGCCGTATTAGTCTGTAGCCACAAAAACAAGGAGTCCTGTGGCACTTTAAAGACTAACAGATTTATTTGACCGGACTCCTTGTTGTTTTTACTGATTTCTGTGATAGCAAGCTCTGTTCCTTCTGTTTTACCGGCTGGCTGAGAGTCACGCCTGACTGTGGAGTTGGGGTGTAGGGCTCTCTGGCTTCCCCAGGAGCCCCATCCTGGTGGACTCACTGCAGGAAGCCCATGGTGTGCAAGGGGATGCTCAATGCTCCGAGGTCAGACTCAGGAAGGTCGAAGCTGTGTAAGCTCCTGACCTGGAGATAGTCTGCTCAGAGAGAGGAGGCACCCCCAGAGTCCTGACTGGCTTCATACGGAGTAGTTCCAGAGCATTGACCCGGTGACTGTGACAGAGGCATTTACAAAAAGCTCATTACTGATTAAGACTCATAATGACTAAGAGGTCAACATATCTGTCGTTTGTAAGGAACAAAGCATTTATATTGAAAATCTACTTTATGGACTTGGAATGGAAAAATCAATCACTGAGAGGTAATGGGCCCCAGGACTGGCCCATCCACCCAAGAGGGAGTCGTCACCAATGTTCCCTCTAATTTTTTCCATCCATTTGCGGAATGAATTTTGTTATGTGCTCCACCAATATTGAGGTAATGGTTGGATGTGAGCCACCAGTACAAACAAAAACCCTAGATATGATATATATTTTTTAAACAGCTCCTAGGTATGGAAGAAGAAGAAAGAATATTAAAACAAGGGATAATTATCAAGGTGCACTGCTTAAGATGTGTATTTAATATGAAATCAAATAAAAAGAAAATTGACACTGCCCTTGGAGTACATGTATTTTATCATCCTTTCTAACAACTCAAGCTAGTAAACACACCAAAATGTGGCCTACTGAAAACAGCTATAGAAATAAAACACAGTCTTGGGCATTAAGCAAAAGTATTAAAAATATGCACCAGAGGCCCAATTTAATAACCTCCTCCTACCATAGACCACTAAATCTTCAGGGAAAGCTGCTCTCAAAAAATGAAGCATCTGCCAAAACACTAGCATGCTACCGACTTTTGCAGTTCCCCAAACTATCCCTCTTGCATGCATATTATCTGCGCACACAGCCCAGCTTTAAGATACTAAACAAATCTATGAGTCAACTAGAAATAGTCATGGTCTCATTGCAAATGTTAATACAATATTGTCTGATACTGGAAAGGAGAGCAGAAGGTATTCACTCAGGCTTATACCATTTCTATGGGATGTCAATTCTTAATTGGATGAATACTGCACACACGGAACAGTAAAAATAAGTAATAAAGCAACACAAACAGCAAACAAAACCCCAAACAAACGACAACACTGAAAATATGAAGGGAAGTAAAACATCAACTGGCTGGTGATGGGTATTTTAAATGAGTGGTTAGGACCCACGCTGTGCAAGTGCAACAGAGCCCTGTAGAAACAGGCAAAGTTCTCCTGTTTTCACATTGTGTGTGTGTGTCACCAACTCAAAAACTTCAGAGTAGAAGCCCTGGAACACATTAACACATGGCTTTGGAGTTTGCAGACAGATCCCTGCTTCAAAGAGCTTGTAAAAAAGGGCTTCATCCTACAAAACACCTAGCACCACACCTAGTGCTTTGCTACTTCCGAGTCAAGCCGGAACAACATCAGATAGCAAAGATCTGGCCTTAATGGTTTCCAATACCTCTCCCTAAACAAATTCTAAAACTTAATGGAAATCACTTGTCTGGAATCCAATTCTAATTGAAAGGCCAAACAAATAAAACTGGAAGAACTTTACCATGGATGCTGCTTAATTATCTACCATGTATTAATTAGTAACAGGATATTTTTAAAAAAATCATTAAGGTCACAGTTTTCAGATACCCTACAACACGCCAAAAGAATTATGTTGTTAAAAGAATCCTTGTCTCTCTTACCTTAAGCCATCTATAAGGTGCCACAGGACTCTCTCCTGCTTTTACAGATAGAGACTAACATGGCTATCCCTCTGATACTTGACACCATGCAAGGCACTGTATTTAGCCGTATGAAGTGGAAATCCATCAACCTCATGAAGAAACTTGCACAAGTACAGACAGATATCTTTCTTTCCAAAAGCAAACGGATGGACATCATACCAAATCTACATACCACACAGACCACAGTGAGAGATTATGCCATACTCTATCAAAGAAACTGAGGAACCACCTGATCAGTATCCTATACAGCAAACAGGAAAACATCCAAAAAGAGCTCTCCAACCTGGAGACTCTCATAAATAACCAACCTTCCATACAAACAGACTTTATTAAAATAAGACAGGAGATCTACATTACACACGTCACCTCTCTACAAAGGAAAAAGGACTGTAATATTGCTGTCACCCAGCAATATTGTCAATCTATCCAGCTACACACTCAGCCCGGCGGAAGAGTCTGTCCTATCTCAGGGACTCTCTTTCTGCCCTGCCACCCCCACAAACATGATACAGTTCTGCGGTGATCTGAAAGCCTACTTTCGCCGTCTCCAACTCAAAGAATACTTTCAAGATAACACTGAACAGCTCACTGATACACAGATACCCTCCCACCAACAGCACAAGAAGAACTCCACATGGACTCCTCCTGAGGGTCGAAATGATAGTCTGGACCTATACATAGAATGCTTCCGCCGATGTGCACAGGCAGAAATTGTGGAAAAACAACACCGCTTGCCTCATAATCTAAGTCGTGCAGAATGCAATGCCATCCACAGCCTTAGAAACAACCCTGACATTATAATCAAAGAGGCTGATAAAGGAGGTGCTGTTGTTACATGAACAGATCTGACTACCAAAAGGAGGCTGCTAGACAACTCTCCAATACCAAATTCTACAGGCCACTTTCCTCAGATCCCACTGAGGAATACACTAGGAAACTGCACCATCTACTCAGGACACTCCCTACGCTAACACAGGAACAAATCAACATACCCTTAGAGCCCCAACCAGGGTTATTCTATCTACTACCCAAGATCCTCAAACCCGGAAACCCTGGACGCCCCATCATCTCGGGCATTGGCACTCTCACTGAAGGACTGTCCGGATATGTGGACTCTCTACTCAGACCCTACGCCACCAGCACTCCTAGCTATCTCAATTTCACCACTGATTTCCTGAGAAAACTTACAATGCACTGGCGATCTTCTAAAAAACACCATCCTAGCCACCATGGACATCGAGGCTCCCTACACAAACAACCCACACACAGATGGAATACTAGCTGTCAGGAACAGTATCCCTGATGATGCCACAGCACAACTGGTTGCTGAGCTCTGTAACTTTATCCTCACGCACAATTATTTCAAATTTGGTAACAATATATTCCTCCAGACCAGTGGCTCCGCTATGGGAACCCGCATGGCCCCACAATATGCCAACATTTTTATGGCTGACCTGGAACATTGCTTCCTCAGCTCTCATCCACTCACGCCCCTTCTCTACCTACGTTACATTGATGACATCTTCATCATCTGGACCCATGAGAAGGAAACCCTGGAAGAACTCCACCATGATTTCAACAGCTTCCACCCCACCATCAGCCTCAGCCTGGACCAATCTACAAGGGAGGTCCACTTCCTAGACACCACGGTGCAAATAAGTGACTGTCACGTTAACACCACCCTATACCAAAAACCCACTGAATGCTATGCCTACCTTTATGCCTCTAGATTCCATCCCGGACACACCACACGATCCACTGTCTATAGCCAAGCGCTGATGTACAACCGCATTTGCTCCAACCCCTCAGACAAAGACCAACACCTACAAGATCTTCACCAAGCATTCTCAAAACTACTATACCCACACGAGGAAATAAGGAAACAGATCAACAGAGCCAGACGTGTACCCAGAAGCCTCCTGCTGCAAGACAAGCCCAAGAAAGAAACCAACAGAACTCCACTGGCCATCACATACAGTCCTCAGCTAAAACCTCTCCAACACATCATCAGTGATCTACAACCCATCCTGGAAAACAATCCCTTACTTTCACAGGCCTTGGGAGGCAGGCCAGTCCTTGCCCACAGACAACCCGCCAACCTGAAGCATATTCTCACCAGCAATGACACACCGCACCATAGTAAATCTAACTCAGGAACCAATCCATGCAACAAACCTCGATGCCAACTCTGCCCACATATCTACACCAGCGACACCATCACAGGACCTAACCAGATCAGCCATACCGTCACCGGCTCATTCACCTGCATGTCCACCAATGTTATATACGCCATCATGTGCCAGCAATGCCCCTCTGCTATGTACATCAGCCAAACTGGACAGTCTCTATGTAAAAGGATAAATGGACACAAATCAGCTATTAGGAATGGCAATATATAAAAACGTGTAGGAGAACACTTCAACCTCCCTGGACACTCAATAGCAGATTTAAAGGTAGCCATCCTGCAGCAAAAAAACTTCAGGACCAGACTTCAAAGAGAAACTGCTGAGCTTCAGTTCATTTGCAAATTTGACACCATCAGCTCAGGATTAAACAAAGATTGTGAATGGCTACCCAACGACAAAACCAGTTTCTCCTCTCTTGGTGTTCACACCTCAACTGCTAGAAGAGGGCCTCATCCTCCCTGATTGAGCTAACCTCATTATCCCTAGCCTGATTCTTGCTTGCATATTTATGCCTGCCACCCCCAAAAGCTCATGGAATTGGAAAAGGTTCAGAAAAGGGCAACAAAAATGATTAGGGGTATGGAACAGTTATGCCAGACCTAACCCCCAGTTTTACTTGAGCGAACAGGAGATATTTGACTCTGCGATACTGCTCCTGTGCTCTGTTCCCAAAGTGTTCTGGAGCAGGGGAGGGTCTCTGGTCGTGTGTGTCTCACTGGCATATTGGGGTGATGCTGAAACAGGACAGAGTAGAGATGGCATTGTAGGGATGGTATGAACCTCATCTCTTCAGTTCCCCTTCCAAGAACAGAGGGGACAGGAATCCTTACCCAGTGTGGTCACATTCTCATAGTTCTCCTGCATGACATCCCTGAAGAGGGCTCTCTGAGCGGGGTCCAGCAGAGCCCATTCTTCCCTGGTGAAATACACAGCCACCTCCTCGAAGGTCACCGGCCCCTGAAAGAGCAAGAGTCCAACACTCGGTACCTGTTTCCCCACTCACAGCCCCACTATTTGTGGGGGAGAGGAGCCAATCAAATGGAGCTCTAGGTGCATTGCAGTCAACAGAGTCCCACCCCCACCCCGCTCAGAGCATCCAGGAAACACCAGGGTGAGGGGGCGAAGAGAGACCCCCTCCTCTCTCCCAGCAGATCCATCACACACCTACTAGACACAGACTGATACAGGAGATGGAGCCCTTAGCAGGGTCCAGGGAGAGCTTCCTGGTCGGAAGCCCAATACCCTTCTCATTGTGAGGAGCTGGATATGAAGGGAGGGGCAGCTCCAATATGCCTGACAGGTGGGTGC
The DNA here is from genome assembly GCF_965140235.1 of Caretta caretta. Classification (NCBI taxonomy): domain Eukaryota; kingdom Metazoa; phylum Chordata; order Testudines; family Cheloniidae; genus Caretta; species Caretta caretta. The sequence goes on from NC_134233.1 coordinate 7,626,627, forward strand.
CCCCTTCATATCTCACAGCACTCGCTGGTTAGTTGGATCAGGCTCCAGCACTATGAGCCAGTTTTCCTAGCTCCATCTAGGTGGGTTATTTTCTGTTTCACAAATCAGGGCATTTCCACCTCCGAACCTCATGGGTCTGTTCCTAGAATCTACGCCACTTATTAAACAACTCCCAGCAGCTTTGCCACCCCCTGTCCTCCTCCCTTTCTCCACCCTGTGCATTTCCTGCTCCGCTCCAACCTCCAAACCAGATGGTGCAAACCTTCCCATCTCCGGCGAATTTGCTGTCCCTCTTACTCCTGCAGGAGCCCACCAGCAACCCCCCGATAATCCCTACCTGAACTGGCTCCTCTGCAGCCATTTCTCTTCCCTGTTCCAAGGGAGGATGGGATGAGCTGGAGAGAAACATGCACGTCATTCTGCAGCCTGGGAGGGTGAGAAGGGCAGTTGTGGGGGTTTCAGAACAGGCTTCCGTTAATTTCACATCAGAATTCCCCCAGGCCTTTCCCTGCAGACAGACACCCTAGATTCTGCCATGTTGGAAAAATGCTTGATCTGTTTATTACAGCGCAGACCTGGTCCCTCCTGCCAGGCTAAGCCCACAGAGAGATTTTTAACCTCCTTTCTCCCTCGTCCCCTCACTCTGTGCACTGGGCATGACAGTGATCCCAGGAGTCTGCAGGGGAAGCCCAGACAGAGCCCCTGGCACAGCACCAGGCACCCTCTAACCCACTGCCCCCCAGCTTCCCCAAGAGACCCCCCACCCCCACTCTTCTGCAGCCAACAGGCCCCCAGTGATACCCACTTCCAGGACCCATAGCCTCAGGGCTGTGCACATCAGAACCATCCCCTGAAACCCCAAACCTCCAGAACCCACCAACCTGACTAGGGTAACCCCTGCCCAGTCACCCAGAGGCCTCCCTCTTCAGCTCCAGCTGCAATCCCCTCCCCACCCCCAACAGTGTTACCTCACAGTGTTTGATAAGTGGATAGAAAGTTATCACCGCCCCCTGCTGGCCATTCAGACAGGCAGAGGGAGCCCTGGGGGATGCTTCTTTAACAGGAGAATGGAAGGCCTGGAGGGCCAAAACAGGTAAGAAATTTCCATGCCCTGTCACCAGCAAATAATGGCCACCATGGATCCACCCCAGAGGTGGCTACATCTTAACACATTGGGAAGCAACCCCTCATATTAAATTAGAAATAGACAACTAGAGAGAAGTGGGGCAAATGTTTGGGGTATTTTATATCAATCTTTGAGATTTGCAGAGAAAACGTGTCACAAACTACGTATTTGATAACATGAGAGAAAAACACCAAGATCTGAGGGGATTTTATATTGCTATTAAATAACTAAAGGGAAAAGGGGGACGGTTTGACTGGATTTTATATGACAGTCCAATACATAAACACAAAGTGATGGTTCCTCCCACTGCCACCATTCACATGGGCAGAAGGGATCCCTTTCAGGAGCTGCTTTAAGAGGGCAAGGGAGAGGGAGCTAGAAGGCTCCCTGGACAAAGGAAGGGGGTTGCAGCAGGGGATGGACAGGTGACTGGCAACTGAGGGCTGGGGGCAACTGTGTTGGGAGTTTGGGGGCAGCAGGTGGGATTGGGAAACGGGGTCCGGGCAGTCTCCATGGGGGACACGTGCAACTCCCTTCCCTGCCCTTGCAGAGAACGGGCATCTCATCCCATCCCCACTCCATGGGCAGCCAGGTTTTGGGGAATGACTCCGGGCAACAATTTCCCACCTACACAAGGACAAATCGCTGCAGATAAAACGGGTGGGAAAACCTGCCACATCAGAGAGATTTTAAATTGACATTTGAGAATTATGGAGCGAACAGGACAAAATGGGGGGAGATTAGAGAGCTGATCATTTGGGGGCAAATCTTCCTGGATTTTATAGCCACAGGTGATAATGAGAGAGAAAAGGGGAAAAACTTGAGAGAGAATTTGTATGTGGGAGGAAGTGGCACAAACAGGGAAAGGATCCAATTAACTCACCTCCCCCCTTCCCCTGCCCACCACTTCTCCCCTGGGAATTTCCAAGCTGCACAGACACAGTTCAACCCCTCTCTTCCCGCCCCAATGACCTTCCCCTCCCTGCAACTCCTGCTTCTCCCCTCCCCTCCCTTCCATTCTTGACACCTTCCCCCACACCAAAGGGGACACCCTCTGCCAGTGCCTCACCAGGAGCTTAACTCCCGCTCCTCCCCCCAGCCCTGATTTTACCTCTCAGCCCCTCTCCTAATCCTGCCTCCAGCTGCTTGACCCCCTTGACCAGTCAATTTCCGCCCCCTGATCAGACCCTGACCACCCCCCTCCTGCTCAACTCAGGCCACAGAATCTCACCCACCCATTCCTGTAACAACCCCCTACTTATGTCTGAGCTATTGAAGTCCTCAAATCATGGTTTAAAGACTTCAAGGTGCAGAGAATCCTCCAGCAAGTGACCTGTGCCCCACGCTGCAGAAGGAGGCAAAAAAGCCCCAGGGCCTCTGCCAATCTGCCCTGGAGGAAAATTCCTTCCTGACCTCAAATATGGCAATCAGCTAAACCCTGAGCATGTGGGCAAGACTCACCAGCCAGATATCCAGGAAAGAATTCTCTGTACTAACTCAGATCCCACCCCATCTAACATCCCATCACAGGCCATTGGTTATATCTACCGCTAATAGTCGAAGATCAATTAATTGCCAAAATTAGGCTATCCCCTCATATCATCTCCTCCATAAACTTATCAAGCTTAGTCTTGAAGCCAGATATGTCTTTTGCCCCCCCTGCTTCCCTTGGAAGGCTGTTCCAGAACTTCACTCCTCTGATGGTTAGAAACCTTTGCCTAATTTCAAGTCTAAACTTCCTGATGGCCAGTTTATATCCATTTGTTCTTGTGTCCACATTGGTACTGAGCTTAAATAATTCCTCTCCCTCTCTGGTATTTATCCCTCTGATATATTTATAGAGAGCAATCATATCTCCCCTCAACATTCTTTTAGTTAGGCTAAACAAGGCAAGCTCCTTGAGTCTCCTTTCATAAGACAGATTTTTTCATTCCTCGGATCATCCTAGGAGCCCTTCTCTGTATTTGTTCCAGTTTGAATTTATCCTTCTTAACCATGGGAGACCAGAACGGCACACAGTATTCCAGATGAGGTCTCACCAGTGCCTTGTATAACGGTACTAAAACCTCCTTATCCCTACTGGAAATACCTCTCCTGATGCATCCCAAGACCGCATTAGCTTTTTTCACGGCCATATCACATTGACGGCTCATAGTCATCCTGTGGTCAACCAATACTCCAAGGTCCTTCTCCTCCTCCGTTACTTCTAATTGATGCTTCCCCAGCTTATAACTAAAATTCTTGTTATTAATTCCTAAACGCATAACCTTACACTTCTCACTATTAAATTTCATCCTATTATTATTACTCCAGTTTACAAGGTCACCCAGATCCTCCTGTATGATATCCTGGTCCTTCTCTAAATTGGCAATACCTCTCAGCTTTGTATCATCCGCAAACTTTATTAGCACACTCCCACTTTTTGTGCCGAGGTCAGTGATAAAAAGATTAAATAAGATTGGTCCCAAAACTGATCCTTGAGGAACTCCACTGGTAACCTCCCTCCAGCCTGACAGTTCATCTTTCAGTAGGACCCGCTGTAGTCTCCCCTTTAACCAATTCCTTATCCATCCACCTTTCAATTTTCATATTGATCCCCATCTTTTCCAATTTAACTAATAATTCCCCATGTGGCACTGTATCAAACGCCTTACTGAAATTTAGGGAAATTAGATCCACTGCGTTTCCTTTGTCTAAAAAATCCGTTACTTTCTCAAAGAAGGAGATCAGGTTGGTCTGACATGATCTACCTTTTGTAAAACCATGTTGTATTTTGTCCCATTTACCATTGACCTCAATGTCCTTATCTACTTTCTCCTTCAAAATTTTTTCCAAGACCTCGCGTACTACAGATGTCAAACTAACAGGCCTATCGTTACCCGGATCACTTTTTTTACCTTTCTGAAAAATAGGAACTATGTTAGCAATTCTCCAGTCATACGGTACAACCCCTGAGTTTACAGATTCATTCATTAAAAATTCTTGCTAATGGGCTTGCAATTTCATGTGCCAATTCGTTTAATATTCTTGGATGAAGATTATCTGGGCCACCCGATTTAGTCCCATTCAGCTATTTGAGTTTCGCTTCTACCTCAGATATGGTAATAACTACCTCCATATCCTCGTTCCCCTTTATCATCCTACCATTATCCCTAAGCTCCTCATTAGCCTCATTAAAGACTGAGGCAAAGTATTTGTTTAGATATTGGGCCATGCCTAGATTATCCTTAACTTCCACTCCATCCTCAGTGTTTAGCGGTCCCACTTCTTCTTTCTTTGTTTTCTTCTTATTTATATGGCTATAGAATCTTTTACTATTGGTTTTAATTCCCTTTGCAAGGTCCAATTCTATTTGACTTTCAGCCTCTCTCACTTTATCCCTACATGTTCTGACCTCAATAAGGTAGCTTTCCTTGCTGATCCCTCCCATCTTCCACTCCCTGTATGCTTTCTGCTTTTTCTTAATCACCTCTGAGATGCTTGCTCATCCAGCTTGGTCTACAACTCCTGCCTATGAATTTTTTCCCCTTTCTTGGGATGCAGGATTCTGATAGCTTCTGCAGCTTTGACTTGAAGCAATCCCAGGCCTCCTCTGCCTTTAGATCCATAAATTCTTCAGTACAATCCACTTCCCTAACGAATTTCCTTAATTTTTGAAAGTCAGCCCTTTTGAAATCAAAAACCCGAGTCGCAGATTTGTTTTTGTTTATCCTTCCTTTCAGTTTGAACTGAATTAGCTCATGATCACTTGAATCAAGACTGTCCCCTACAACCATTTCTTCTATGAGGTCCTCACTACTCACCAAAACCAAATCTAAAATGGCATCCCCTCTACTCAGTTTAGCAACTACTTGATGAAGGAATCCATCAGCTATCGCATCTAGGAAAATCTGAGCCCTATTATTATTACTAGCAGTTGTCCTCCAGTCTACATCTGGGAAGTTAAAGTCTCCTATGATCACGCAGTTTCCATTAGTATTTACTTCATTAAAAACATTAAAGAGGACTCTATTCATATCCAAATTAGATTCAAGCAGTCTATAGCACACCCCAAGCACTATCCCAGGGGAGGCTCTAATAGTTTTCTTCTCCAATGTAATTTTTGCCCAGAAGGACTCTGTCTTATGCATTCCATCGCTTCTTATTTCTATACAGTCTACCTCATCCTTGATATACAATGCCACTGCACCACCTTTACCTTTATTTCGGTCTTTCCTAAACAGCACATACCCTTCAATACCTGTAGTCCAGTCATGACTACTGTTCCACCATGTTTCTGTTATCCCTAGAATATCTGGTTTCACTTCCTACACCAGTAGCTCTAGTTCCTCCATTTTGTTACCTAGTCTCCGTGTACAAACATCTTAATTTTTGTTGTTTGGCCTCGCTCACATTCTTTACCCGATTAGGCACAGACATTCTACCAGGTTTCAGAGTAACAGCCGTGTTAGTCTGTATTCGCAAAAAGAAAAGGAGTACTTGTGGCACCTTAGAGACTAACCAATTTATTTGAGCATTCTACTGCCACTATGACCTATTAGACTAGCCTCCACACTGCCCTTCCTCCTTATGTCCATTCTCCTACCCATGGCTGTATCCTTTCTACTTTGTTTTCTTCCCTCTCAATGTTAAAATCCGGCGTGGAGATTACCTGAACATCTCCCAACCATCTCCCCCAAATTCCGAGTTTAAAGCTCTCTTAATGAGTTGTGCCAGCCTCCATCCTAGAAGTCTATTTCCTTCCCTACTCAGATGAAGTCCATCCCGAGAGAATTGTCCTCTGTGCATCCTCTCCATACACCATCCTCTCCATAGCACCAGCAGGAGAGTGAATTTGTGTGGGGGGTGGAGGGTGAGAAAACCTGGATTTGTGCTGGAAATGGCCCACCTGTTGATCACTTTAGATAAGCTATTACCAGCAGGACAGTGGGGTGGGAGGAGGTATTGTTTCATATTCTCTGTGTGTATATAAAGTCTGCTGCAGTTTCCACGGTAAACATCTGATGAAGTGAGCTGTAGCTCACGAAAGCTCATGCTCAAATAAATTGGTTAGTCTCTAAGGTGCCACAAGTACTCCTTTTCTCCATACATCCCAAAGCCCTCCTTAGAGCAACACTCCCCGAGCCATCTGTTGATAGTCATAATCTTGTCACACCTTTGTTGCCCTTCTCTAGGAACAGGCAGAATCCCACTGAAGATCACCTGAGCCTCGATTCCACCAGCCTGGCACTCACTGGGGTCTCCTCTCTCTCCAGAGCTGCTCACCACTAAAATCTGTGTGGGTGTCACCAGAGCTAAGGTAGTTCAGCTCTGGAATAGTCTTACAAGGGTGGCTGCGGAGTCTCTTTCCCTGGAAGTTTTTAAGAACAGGTAGGACAAACCTCTGTCAGAGACCATCTACCTATACTTGGTCCTGCCTTGGCAGAGACAGCTGGACTTGATGACATCTTGAGGTCTTTTCCAGCCCTACATTTCTATGATGCTATGCAATATATACGTATAAAACACAACATACAGAAAAAAAATCCCACCACAACATAATGTCAGGCAATTCAGAAAAACAAAAATCTACACTCCACACCATAAGATGACACAATACAAAGAAGAAGAAAGCAACACAAGGCAAACTAACACACCCTAGGACAAAAGTACACAGTGGAAAAGAGCTCAACTCAAACCAACACAACACAGACACCAAACAAGCTGAGGCAAAACAATGCACCATAAAATCATGCAATACAGCATGGTGCGATCACAGTTCCAAATGGCATGATGCAAAACAGTTCAGCATAGAACAGGAAAGCACAAAACAGAATTATTTCAATGTAGGCATGGAAGGGATCTTGAGAGGTCGTCTACTCAAGCCTCCTGTGATGAGGCAGGACTAAGTATCCCTAGACATTCCCAGACTGGTGTATCTCTAACGTGGTCTTAAAAACCTCCAATGAAGGAAATTCCACAACAGCTCTTGGAAGCCAATGAGATGCAAACAAAGACCAAAACAAAGCTGTAAACACACAAGTTGAGCTTGGGGTTAAGAGGAGAAGCAAGAATCAAACAATCTGGGTTCAGTTCCCAGTTTTGCCCCAAATTTTCCAAGCAAACTTGAGCAAATTACTTCAGCTCTCTGAGCTTCATTTTCCCCATCTGTAAAACAGAGAGTAGCCACCCACCATTTGCCTATTTAGCCTTTGAGCTTTTTGTGGCAAGGACTCTCTGTCACTGTGGGCATGTCTACACTGCAGTTAGACACCGGTGGCTGGCCCTTGCCCCCTGAGTTGTGCTCACACAGCTCAGGCTGCGGGGCTGTTTAATTGTGGTGTAGATGTTCCGGCTTGGTCTGGCACCCTCCCACCTTGCAGGGTCCTACAGCCTGGCTCCAACCCGAGCCCAGACATCTACACTGCAATTAAACAGCCCCTTTCCTGAGCCTTGTGAGCCTGAGTGGGTTTATAATGGCAGTGTAGAGATACCCTTGGTGTCTGTTCAGCACTGTCACAATAGGGACCCTGCTCTTTGTCAGTGTCTATGCAGAGCCCTGCACAACAGGGGGCCTGATCTCAGTCGAGGGCTCTGCATCTCCCGGAGTTACAGGAACCCTGATTTTGCTTGCGGTCCCTGCAGCATCTGGCAAAATGTGGGGGTAGGGTCTCTGGCAGGGTCTATGCAGTGCCAAGTACAGTGGTGGGGTGTGATCTTGGTCGGGGGTCAGTTCAGTCCCAGGCCCAACGGGGACACAGGTCTCAATGGAGGTCTCTGAAGTGCCCAGCACAATGGAGGCAGCAATCTGGGCCGCAGTCGTGCACTGCCTGGCACAAGGGGGGCTGTGATCTCAGTCCAGGTCTCAGTTTTACCTGGGAAAATGGGGGGGCCTGATGTCAGTTGGGGTCTCTGCAATGCCCAGCGCAACAAGAGTGCATATCTCAACTGGGGTCTCCACAGCACCTGTCACAACGGTGGGGTCTGGCCTCTGTTGGGGTCTCTGAAGCACCTGGCAGAACAGGAGCCAGATCTCAGTTGGGGTCTCAGCAGTTCCAGGATCAACAAGGTGCCTGATTTTGTTTGCCATCTCTGCAGCACCTGGCACAATGGGAGCCCGATTTCACTGGGTGTTGATGCAGAGCCTGGCACAACAGGGGCCCAGAGCTCAGACAGGGTCACTGTAGCCCCTGGCACAACAAGGTCCCTGCTCTCTGAGCGGGTCTCCGCAGTTCCTGGCATGAGTGCCCCAAACTTGGTCAGGGTCTGTGCAGTGCCAGCTCACTGGGGGACCTGATCTCACTGGCTGTGGGGAGGGGCTGGCAGGGGGGTCTGGGAACATGACTAGCAGGTGGGGGGGGGGGAGGGCTGCTGGGTTGGGAAGGGTGGGGGAGGGGAAGTAGCAGGGGCTGGGAAACCGAGGACTGGGCCATCTCCATGGGGGGGGGGCACTTGCTCCTCCCTCCCCTTTCTGGGCCTTTCCAGGCCCTGTGGCCAGCAGAGCGCGGCCCCCCCCAGCCCAGCCCAGCGGTGTCCCTGTCTCAGGGCTCTGCCCGTTTCAGAAATCACTCCGGGAACGATTCCCCCCTAAACCGGGACAAGTCACTGCAGGTAAAATGGGGGGGGCACCCCCCCAACGCTGAGATTTGAACTGGCCACGGGCGAAGTGGGGAGGAAACGGGGTCCGGGGGGGGCAGAGCCCGTCTCAGGGAGGTGGGGGAAAGGGGGGGTCACCCGGGCTGCTGCTCGTCGCTGCCGGGAGCGAAAGGGGGCAGGGCGGAAACGGGGGGAGCCCCGGGGGGGGGGCAGCGGTAAATCCGAGGGGATCTCAGCCCCCCCCCCCCGGCCATGTCCGGGCTGCGCCGACATTTTCCCTCCGCCCCTTTCCCCAGGTCTCCCCCCCCCGCCCGGCCCCACGCAGGGACCCCGGGGGGGCTGGTTCCCCCCCCCGGACACTGGGGCAGCGTCACCGCCCGGCCCCGGGGCTCGCTCCGGTACCTAGAGGCTGCAGCTCCGCAGCGGGGCGGCCCCAGGGCGGGAGCGGGGCCGGGGCCGGGGGGGTGAACGAAGGTCTCCCCGGCACAGACCCTTCGGCCCAGCCCGGCCCCGCAGCCACGGGTGAGCGCTGTCTCTGCGCATGCCCGACTCTCCCCCCCCCCCCCGCCGGATCTGCGCATGCCCAGAGCCGGGCGACACCAACCCCTCCTCCGCCTCCGGGAGACGCTCCAACGGCACCGCACGAGCCAGGCAGAGCCGCAGCGCGGTTCTTCCTCCCTCCCCCGCCCAACGTCACTTCCACTCCCGGGAGACTCAGGAACTACACCTCCCAGCCTGCCCCGGGGCGGCGCCTCCGGCCTCTCCAGCCCAGGTACGGAGGGCCCCGCGGCCAGCCGAGCGGGGGAGGGGGAGTTGAAACCGCCTGGCTCTAGCTCCAGAGCGCCCCCCAGCACCTGCTGCCCGGAGAGCGCGCGACCACCCAGCAGCGACACAGGCCCCGCCCCTTCCGCTGCTGGCCCCTCCCCACGCTGGCTCGGCTCACCCGAACTGCGCATGCGCAGTGACCCTCGCTGCCGCCCCGGCCCGCTCTCCGTCCTCACTTGTCCTGGCGCGCGGCCGCCTGCTGCTCGGAGGGGTCACAAGGGATGGGGGGCGGGTGTCAGGGGCTGAGCGGGGGCAGAAATTTACTGGCCGGGGGGAGGATCAAGCTACTGTGGGGAGCGGCAGGAGAGGGGCTGAAGGGGGAAAGTCGGGGGGTGCGGGGACAAAGCCCCCGTTTCCGGAGGGGGAGAGGGGGCCATGGCTACCCCGTGGGGTGAGCCCGCTGCTGTGCTCGCAACTATGGGGCGGGGCGGGGGCGTTTTTAGTTCCCCTCCCAGGACGCGGCATGTCAGCCCCGGAGCAGGGGGCCGGTTCCTGGGGTCCCCATCCCTGGACTGTCCGTGCTCAGACCTATCTTATCCCAGTGCTGCGGGGCCACGTTCCTGCTGCAGCCCCCCCCCCCCCCCCCCGATCCCCTCACGGCCCAGTGCCCCGCCCCACACAGCCCCAGCACTGCCACAACCGCACAGACCCCCCCCCACTTCCCAGCACCCTGACACACATAGATCTCCCCCACTGCACAGCCCCCCAACACACACAAATCTCCCCAGTGCCCCCCACTCCCCAAAAGCATGCAAACCTTCCCCACTTCTGAGCACCCCCCCCAGAGCCTCTAGAGACCTACTCTCCCACACCCTGACCCCCCTCCCCCCATCCACAATAGCCAGCCCCAATGGGAGGTGAGGGGCCAGATCCGGCTGTGTGGATTGGTTAGAGGGGTCCATAATGGGCCCCTTCCCAGTGTGGGCCTGGTGCCACAGAGCCATTGGCACCATTGTAAACCCAGGTCTGACCCCCAACCCCCTCCCACAGCAAAGCTTCCTTGGACCTGTTCTGGACGCTGCCAAAAAATATAAAAACCTGCTGTCCCTGGTGCTACTTTAGTGCTACTTTAGTGCAGTGAAATAAATTACCTCCATTCCCTCAAACTCTGTGAAACACATTTTGGGTATTTAAGAGAGTCTCTTATCATTGTATGTCTACATGAAGTCTCATAACTGTTCACAAATTTGTCTTATTTGCTGCGGTGATTCCCTGAATTGTGCTCTCTTCCTTGTAATCCATTTTAATTATAGTTTTGCTCCTTTAAAAATGTTATTTCTATTACTCTGAACACTTTGTCATTTATCTGTATTATCATTGTGCAATGCATGTCATGGTGCTCTGTATTTCTTATTTTAATAGCTAATGCTCATCAAAAAAAATTAAGTAGTTATTGTTTTAGGAATTCCATCTGTGTTTCTATTATAGCACTTGGTATGGTTTTTGTACTTTGATTTGTAATTAGGAGTTTTTAATTCTACCTTTCTTTTTCTTTTAATAGCACAAGTTTATTTTGTTTGGTCATATGACTTCCAGTATAACTGATTTCCAGTCCTGTTTTCAACAATTCCTTTGCATTTGATCCAGCAATGAGGATTGCCTTTTGCTGCATTTATTTTGACTGTTAATCCAGCCCTTAGTGTCCCATGTTCACACATCATTGCTTGTGTGTAGAAGTTGACTCACAAATATTCAGTGTGTGTATTAATATTGTGTCATCTTACATCCTTCCCAAGGGCAAAAATCTTCTGCAATAATGAAGGTTTGGGCTGATGAACAGTGGCTACAAAACTTTTGGATGCTCAAGTCCATATTCCTGCATCTGTGTGCAAAACTCACCAAAATAAAAGCTACACTGACAAGGGAGAAGCAAATATAGATTGCACTATGGGGACCTGCAACACCAGATTCTTATTGGGCAATCAGAGGTCCCTCTACTAAACGAAGGTGGAATGGATTTCTTTAATGTAAGTAGTGAGAACATATTGTTAAAGATCATTTCATGTTCAATGCTCTGTTAATACCTCTGCAGTCACAGAACAAAGTACTGTAGTATTACTGGGTTTCAGATGGTTGTCTCTTACAACTTTTAAGTTTTCATATGTAAGGCGACTGTAGTCCCCTTACTAAAACTCAGTGGGGGTGTTTTGGTTAGCTAGCTCCCAGTACCAAAAGAAAGGGGAAGGGTCGATGGGAAATCAGGACCCTGAGACTGAGTCCTCTGGAACAATGGGGAAAGGCCAATGCTCTAGGTCAGCCTGAGTGACAGGGGGGCCAGGCTAGTCAGGAGGCCTGGGGTTCCCGTCCTCCGTGTGAGCTGGAATTGCCTGGGTCAGACAGAGTGGGGCCAAGCTAAGGCGAAAGCAGGGTCCTGAGCTGGGCTGGGGAGCAGAGCTGTGCCAGAGCCAGAGGGGCCAGGAAAGCAGCCCATGAAGCAAATCAGTTCTGGGAGCAGAGCAGACCTGTCCTGGGAGCCGAGCTGCAGGAACCAGAGCCGGGGGGCCAGAGAAGCAGCCCAGGGAGCTGGAGGCAGAGCAGCAGCAGCGGTAAGGAAGAGTGGAACTGGAGCTGTGTCACAGTGGTGGAGCTGGGGCTGGGTGCACTGAGGGGGACCTTGGGCAGCGGGCCCAGCGTAGGGAGATGCCCCCAGCCAAGAGGCCTTGCAGGTCAGACTGGGGGGAGGGCGGTGGCGATGCTGGGAAGAAGGGTCCTGCCACCTAGAGCCTGAGAGCGTGTGACCACAGCCAGATCAAGCGTCCGAGCCGCAGCATCCCTGCAGCACAGCCAGGGCCTGAGAAGGAGCCTCGGACTTTGGAGGAACAGACTGAACTTCCCTGGCACTCCAGATACACTGTGTGGTTGTGATGTCCCCGTTCCACGGAGTGGGGTAATGTGTTTTCCTTTAACCTTTCCAATTTTTTCCTTATTTTTAAAAATTGATTTTGGTTGAATAAATTATTTGCTTTCAACTGCATGTACTGATCAGCGGGGCAGGGAAGCGTCCCCGGAGAGGGGACACCCTAGCCCCTGCCCTAAGTGACCACAACAAGGCTGGGGGTTGAAACATAGACTATTAGGGTTGGAAGGGACCTCAGGAGGTCATCTAGTCCCACCCCCGGCTCAAAGCAGGACCAAGCCCCAATTTTTGCCCCAGAGCCCTAAACAGCCCCCTCAAGGATTGAACTCACAACCCTGGGTTTAGCAGGCCAATGCTCAAACCACTGAGCTAGCTTGTTCCTCCCTCCCCTTCCTGGCCCCCCCCAGCCCAGCCCAGCGGTGTCCCTGTCCCGGGGCTCTGCCCGCCTCAGAAATCACTCCGGGGAACGATTCCCCCCTAAACCGGGACAAGTCACTGCAGGTAAAATGGGGGGACACCCCCCCCAAGGCGGAGATTTGAAGTGGCCACGGGCGAAGTGGGGAGGAAACGGGGTCGGGGGGGGGGCAGAGCCCGTCTCAGGGAGGTGGGGGAAGGGGGGGGGGGTCACCCGGGCTGCTGCTCGTCGCTGCCGGGAGCGAAAGGGGGCAGGGCGGGAGCGGGGGGGTCCCCAGGGGAGGGGGCAGCGGTAAATCCGAGGGGATCTCAGCCCCCCCTTTCCCTCCCCGCCCCTCGGGGGGCCCCGGCTCTTCTCCCCCCCCCCCCCCCGCCATGTCCGGGCTGCGCCGACATTTTCCCTCCGCCCCTTTCCCCAGGTCTCCCCCCCCCGCCCGGCCCCACGCAGGGACCCCGGGGGGGCTGGTTCCCCCCCCCCCGGACACTGGGGCAGCGTCACCGCCCGGCCCCGGGGCTCGCTCCGGTACCTGGAGGCTGCAGCTCCGCAGCGGGGCGGGCGGAGCCCGGGGCGGCCCCAGCGGGAGCGGGGCTCGGGGGGGGGGGGGGTGAACGAAGGTCTCCCCGGCACAGACCCTTTGGCCCAGCCCGGCCCCGCCGCCGCAGGTGAGCTCTGCCTCTGCGCATGCCCGACTCGCCCCCTGCGCATGCCCAGAGCCGGGAGACACAAAACCCTCCTCCGAGTCCGTGAGAGGCTCCAACTGCCCCGCACGAGCCAGGCAGAGCCGCAGCGCCGCGCGCGCCTTCACAGCCGGGTTCCTCCTCCCCCCTGCCCAACGTCACTTCCGCTCCTGGGAACTCAGAAACTTCCTCTCCTAGCCTGCTGGGGGGGGGCTTCTACCGTCTCCAGCCCAGGTGAGGGAGAGGTTCAGCAGCTGTTACTGCGCATGCTCATCCTCCCTGAAGAACAACGTCACTTCCGCTGCTGCCTCCGTATGACCCAGGAGCCGCGGCTGAGCAGCTGCTGTCCCCCCCCCCCCCCGGTCTCTGCTGGGGGGCCCGTCATTAACCCCTCCGTGCCCGGCCGGGGGGGGCTTTCTGCAGCTGGGACCAGCCCCGGGCCCTGCCCGCCCCCGCCCGCAGCCGGAGCCCCCCGGTGAGTGAGAGACCCCGGGGGGGGGGGGGAAGCGACTCTCTGCCCCCGGGAACCGGGGAGAAGCCTCGGAGCTGCCTCAGCCCCAGCGGAGCCGCCGCCAGGATCTGCCCCCGGCCCCGCTGGGATGGGGGGGGGCAGAGACTGGGGCCCGGCGGGGGGGTCCCCTGGGGGGCGGGGGGTGTCCGGCGGGGGGGGGTTGAACTGTCTCTGTGCAGCCAGGAAATTCCCGGGGGGGAAGTGGGGGGGCGGGGGAAGGGGGGGAGTTAATTGGATCCTGTCCCTGTTTGTGCCCCTCGCCTCTCAGCCCCGATACAAATTCCCTCCGGCTCGTCCCCTTTTCTCTCTCAGCATCTCCCACGTGGCTGCAAACTCCGGGGCGATTCCCCCCCTTTCCCCTCAAATGATCCGCTCTCTCGTCTCTCCTCATCCCCCCCCCCGGTCTCTCCCTAATTCTCAAATGTCCGTTTAAAATCTCCTCCCATTAAAATCTCCTCCTCCTCCACCCCTTTTATCTGCAGTGATTTGTCCTTGTTTAGGTGGGAAATTGTTGACCTGAGTCATTCTTCAAAACCTGGCTGCCCCTGGAGTGGGGGTGGGAGGAGACGCCGGTTCTCTACCAGGGCGGGGAAGGGAGGAGCAAGTGTCCCCCATGGGCACTGCCCCAGACCCCGGGTTCCCAGTCCCACTTGCTGCCCCTGAACTGCCACACCCAGGGAGCCCTCCAGCTCCCCCTCCTTTGCCCTCTTCAGTCAGCTCCTCAGAGGGCTCCCTGCTGCCCATGTGAATGGTGGGGGGGACCATCACTTTCTGTTTATGTATTGGACAGTCATATAAAATCCCTTCAAACAGTCCCCCTTTTCCCTCTAATTATTTAATTGCAATATAAAATCCCCTCCGATCTTGGTGTTTTTCTCTCATGTTCTCAATTGCATAGTTTGACACTTTTTTCTGAAAATCTCAAAGATCCATATAAAATACCCTAAACATTTTCCCTACTTTTGTCTAGTTGTCTAGTTCTAATTGAATATGCCCTGAGATTTCACCCTGTCTCTCTAATTATAAAATACTAAGAAAATCTCAGATTTACATCTTTTGCCAGATTCTTGAACATGGATATAAAATGCTTGCCAATGTTGCCCATATTCTCTCTATTCATTTATCAAATATTCATGTGAAACACGCTCCAATTTTACCTCATATCAACAACTGATATAAAATCTCTCTGATTTTCCACTTTCCTCTCTCTAATTTACAAAAATGGATTCAAAATCCCTCCGATTTCCACCCTTTTTCTCATTCATTTCTGAACATTGATCTCCTATCTCAGGTTTTGCCTCTTTCTATGTCATTATCAAATGTCAATTAAAAATCCTCTTGGGTTTGGGGCTCTTCCACATGTTCCTAAATCCCAGCAACTTCTCCTTCCTTGGAGGGAACCTGTTGCCTTGAGTCGTTCTCCAACCTGGGGGTTAAATTGCCCAGTGATGATCATCCCCCCTTCTTTGAGAATCGTTTGTTCCCCACTTTACGTCTGCTAAATGTTTGCCGATGAAAGAGACCAGCCACATATTTAATACACATCAAAGCCAGAGGCCTCCCCCTGTTTGGGGGATCAGCTGCTGGTAGGAGAGTTGGCTGGACCCTTTTCTTTTCTCCAGCTGGCACCAGATGAGGAGGTCATTCGGAGTGCAGCGTGGGTTCAGAAGTATCCCAAACCCCAAGACAAATGGTCTCTGTGAGAGGTTGCTTCCCACAGTGCTAAGATGTAGCCGCTTCTGGGGTGGATCCCTGGTGGCTATTATTTGCTAGTGACAGGGCATGGAAATTTCTTACCTATTTTGGCCCTCCATGCCTTCCATTACCCTGTTAAAGAAGCATCCCCCAGGGCTCCTTCTGCCTGTGTGAATGGCCAGCAGTGGGCAGTGATGACATCCTATCCACTTGTCACACACTGTGACTATGTAGTGCCCATCTTTAAAAAGGGAAGAAGGAGGCCCTGGGGGGAGGGAAAGCTCAGTGGTTTGGGCATTGGCCTGCTAAACCCAGGGTTGTGAGTTCAATCCTTGAGGGGGCCATTGAGGGATCTGGGGCAAAAATTGGGGATTGGTCCTGCTTTGAGCATGGGGTTGGACTAGATGACCTCCTGATGTCCCTTCCAACCCTCATATTCTATGATTATATGATTCTATGAATTACAGGCCAGTCAGCCTCACCTCGGTCCCTGGAAAAATCATGGAGCAGGTCCTCAAGGAATCAATTCTGAAGCACTTAGAGGAGAGGAAAGTGATCAGAACAGTCAGCATGGATTCACCAAGGGCAAGTCATGCCTGACTAATCTAATTGCCTTCTATGATGAGATAACTGGCTCTGTGGGTGAGGGGAAAGCAGTGGACGTGGTGTTCCTTGACTTTAGCAAAGCTTTTGACACGGTCTCCCACAGTATTCTTGGAAGAAAGATAAAGAAGTATTGGCTGGATGAATGGACTATAAGATGGATAGAAAGCTGGCTACATCAACGGATAGTGATTAACGGCTCCATGTCCAGTTGGCAGCCGGTATCAAGCGCAGTGCCCCAAGGGTCGGACCTGGAGCTGGTTTTGTTCAATATCTTCATTAATGATCTGGAGGATGGTGTGGATTGCACCCTCAGCAAGTTTGCAGATGACACTAAACTGGGAGGAGAGGTAGATATGCTGGAGGGCAGGGATAGGATACAGGGGGACCTAGACAAATTAGAGGATTGGGGCAATAGAAATCTGATGAGGTTCAAAAAAGACAAGTGCAGAGTCCTGCACTTAGGACAGAAGAATCCAATGCACTGCTACAGACTAGAGACCGAATGGCTCGGCAGCAGTTCTGCAGTAAAGGAGCTAGGGGTGACAGTGGACCAGAAGCTGGATATGAGTCAACAGTGTGCCCTTGTTGCCAAGAAGACCAATGGCATTTTGGGGTGTATAAGTAGGGGCATTGCCAGCAGATCGAGGGACGTGATCGTTCTCCTCTATTCGACATTGGTGAGGCCTCATCTGGAGTACTGCGTCCAGTTTTGGGCCCTACACTACAAGAAGGATGTGGAAAAATTGGAGAGAGTCCAGCGAAGGGCAACAAAAATGATTAGGGATCTGGATCACATGACTTATGAGGAGAGGCTGAGGGAACTGGGATTGTTTAGTCTGCAGAAGAGAAGAATGAGGGGGGTTTTGATAGCTGCTTTCAACTACCTGAAAGGGGGTTCCAGAGAGGATGGATCTAGACTGTTCTCAGTGGTAGCAGATGACAGAACAAGGAGTAATGGTCTCAAGTTGCAGTGGGGGAGGTTTAGTTTGGATATTAGGAAAAACTTTTTCCCTAGGAGGGTAGTGAAGCACTGGAATGGGTTACCTAGGGAGTTGGTGGAATCCCCTTCCTTCGAAGTTTTTAAGGTCAGGCTTGACAAAGCCCTGGCTGGGATGATTTAGTTGGGGTTTGGTCCTGCTTTGAGCAGGGGGTTGGACTAGATGACCTCCTGAGGTCCCTTCCAACTCTGATATTCTATGAGCTAACACTGTTCGGGGGGCGGGGGGAATGCGTGTCTGTGTGGGGAGATTGCAGCTGGAGCTGAAGGGGCATTGTGGTAGTGGGAGGCCTCTGGGTGACTGGGCAGGGGGTACTCTAGTCAGGTTGGTGGGTTCTGGAGGTTTGGGGTTTCAGGAGGTAGTTCTGATGTGTCCAGCGCTAAGGCTATGGGTCCTGGAGGTGGGTGTTGCAGGAGGCCTGTTGGCCACAAAACAGCGGGGGTGGGCGACTCTTGGGGAGTTGGGGCAGGGGGTTAGATGGTGCCTGGTGCTGTGCCAAGGGCTATGTCTGAGCTTCACCCGCTGGCTCCTGGGATCGTTGCCATGCCCAGTACACAGAGGTGGGAGGGTGGAATCTCCAGTGCTAGGTCAGGGGATGCCAGGCAAACAGTGTGAGGGGTCCCGCTGTAAAGCATCAGGTGGTCCCGCTGGGAGGAGGAGGGGGTCCTAGGCAAACGGCATGGCAGATCCTGATGGAGGACAGGCAGGGGTCCTAGCAGGCAGTGGGGGAATCCCAGGCAAGCAGTGAGAGGCTGAGTTCCCAGTGGGGGGGTCCCTTTGGGGTGGGGTCCCCTGGCTGCTGGGGGCTCTTGGTGAGGGAACCCTTTGGGATTCTGAGGCTTGCAGTGAAGGTCTGGTGGGGGTTCCCTGGCTGCTGGGGCCCTGAGGGGCATCTGGGGTACCTGGTCATGGACTCTGGGGGCTGGGTCCCTGGGAATATCTGGTGGCATCCTGGCAGGGGGGGCTGGGCTCTTGGTACTGGGGGGTGTCTGGGGGACCCTGGCTGTGGAGGCTGCTACTAACCATGCTCCTTCTCCCTGATCAGCTTGTGTCAGAATCCTGGCTCCAAGCACTGCCTGTCATTTCTCAGCCATGCCCAGTCACTGTGGTAACTTTCTATCCACTTATCAAACACAGATTTTGCTTTTCTCCTCTCTTGAAAACTGCAGGAATTTCCGGTTCTGTGGGGAAAATTCGTTCCCTGAGTCCTTGTCCTAGATCTGTGGGGTGAGGGAGGTGGGAAGGGGGTTAGCATTGCCACACAAATGATCTCTTCCACAGTATTCTGGACTCGCTGTTTCTGAAATCTGGTTTCATTGAGACCATTGTCACTCCAGAGTCACTGCATGGAAAGACAAGGAGTGACTCCAGATGGACAGTGGGCCAAATGAGATGAGCAATTCTCCCTGTGAGGACATGCTCTCATTCGCTGCTCTCCCCATAGAGCTAAAGGAGGGAAGGCTGCTGAAACGCTCTGTCCCTCTCTGCTCAGGATATTGGGGTTCAGCTCCCTGGGTCACACGCTACAGCCTCCATTGTGATCTGGGAGACCAGGCTTCAGAGCTGCTTCTCCCCCAGCGGGGGTTCTGTGCTGGGAAGTGATGTTAAAGCTTCTTCTCTGCCTGGCCCAGGTGATGCCTTTCTCCAGCCGGTACTAGCCCCCTGGGGCAGCCCTGGGCCCGTTAATACTAAATTGTCAGCCACGGACTCCAGGTAACTGAAAGACCTCAGGGAAAGTGCTGGGAACTGGCATGAAATTGACTCTCCACAAACAGCCCCTCCTCATTTCTCCTCCCATTAGCAATTGCCAGGAGTAAATCCAGCATGGGAGACCAAAGAACCCAGGAATGGGACTTTCTCAGCCAGAGGGGCAGGGAGAGAGGGCAGGGGAAGGAGAGACTGAAAGGGGCAGTGGTAGAAATGAGTGGGGAGAGAGATTTCCAGCTTTCTAGTCCAGCCAGACATATGTATTGCAGCATCTCTTGTTCACTGGAAAGTGATTCTGCCCAGGGAAGGATCAGAAAGAGTAAATGCCAGTTCCTGACTCCATATTCCCCTTCTGGGGTGTGGCTGCCCTGGGGTCCATGTCCGAGGGAATCCCCCACAGTGACTCCTTTGGTTCTGCTCTTTTCTAGCATTGTGTTCAGAGACTTTGTTACGGGGTGAGGGAAGGGAGGTTAAAAAATTCTCTGTGGGCTTAGCCTGGCAAGAGGGGCCAGGTCTACACTGTAATAAAGTGATCAAGCATTTTTGCAGCAGGTATGTCTGTCTGCAGGGAAAGGGCCTGGGGGAATCGTGATGTGAAATTAACTAAAGCCTGTTCTGAAACGTCCAGAATGTCCCTTCTCACCCAGCCAGGCTGCAGAATGATGTCCATGTTTCGCTCCAGCTCATCCCATCCTCCCGTGGGACAGGGGAGAGAAATGACTGCAGAGGAGCCAGGTCATGAAGGGATTATCGGGGGGTTCCTGGTGGGTTCCTGAAGGAGGGAGAGGGACAGCAAATACACTGGAGATGGGAAGGTTTGCACCGTCTGGTTTGGAGGTTGGAGTGGGGCAGGAAATGCCCATGGTGGAGAAAGCGAGGAGGAGAGAGGGTGGCAAAGCTGCTGGGAGTTGTTTAATAAGTGGCCTAGATTCTAGGAACAGACCCATGAGGTTCAGAGGTGGAAATGCCCTGATTTGTGAAACAGAAAATAACTCACCTACATGGAGCTGGGAAAACTGACCAGACTCATAGCGTTGGAGCCTGACCCGACTAACCAGTGGCTGCTGAGACATATGTTGGGGGCACCCACCAGTCAGACTTAGGGGAGATACCCCTTCCTCATATCCAGCTCCTCACAATGAGCGGGGTGTTGGGCTTCCTACCAGGGAGCTCTCCCTGGACCCTGCTAAGGGCTCCATCTCCCGTATCAGTCTGTGGCTAGTAGGTGTGTGATGGATCAGCTGGGAGAGACGAGGGGCTCTCTCTTCGTCCCCTCACCCTGGTGTTTCCTGGATGCTCGGAGCCTTGTGGGGGGTTGGAACTCTTTTGACAGCGAGCCTCCCAGAGCTCCAATTTGATTGGCTGCTCTCCCCCACGACTAGTGGGGCTGTGAGTGGGACAGCAGGTACTGAGTGTTGGACTCTTGCTCTTTCAGGGGCCGGTGACCTTCGAGGAGGTGGCTGTGTATTTCACCAGGGAAGAGTGGGCTCTGCTGGACCCCGCTCAGAGAGCCCTCTGCAGAGACGTCATGCAGGAGAACTATGAGAATGTGACCTCGCTGGGTAAGGATTCCTGTCCCCTCATTTCTTGGAAGGGGAAATGAAGAGATACGGTTTAGGCCACCCTCACAATGCACCTCTGCTCTGTCCTATTTCAGCATCACCCCAACATGCCAGTGACACACACACAACCAGCGACCCTCCCCTGCTGCAGAACACTTTGGGAGCACAGCACAGGAGCAGTATCACACGGTGTCTAAGATCTCCTGTTTACTCAAGTAAAACGGGGGGTTAGGTTCAGCATAATGAACAGAAGCTTCCGACCTCTGGCCTTCTCTGAAACCCTGAGCCTACTCCACCCAGACCAGAATGTGCTTGGGGTGAAACAAGCAGGCTGCTGGAGTCAGAGCTGCTGGTCCAGGGTTACTGATCACACAGACACTCAATGCATCCTTGAATGCTGGCGGGGGGTATCCAGAGAGGGGAGCTCCAGCAGCAGAACATTGAGTCTCACCCAGGATTACAGACGACACAACTCCTCACTGATCTGGATTGTACCCCAGCATGTGAAAATGGCTTAGGTTGGTAGTAAAGCTTCTTGATACATGGAGAGTCTCTCCCCCCCCCCCCCCCCCCAATCGCCATGTGTAAAAGCCACAATCTCTCTTCTCTGCAGGCATCTTAGATTTTTTTAGTCCCTCATTGCAAAGTCACATGACCCCAATTCTCATTTTTCACATTCTGCTTTTCCAGTCTAATCAGAGTCTGTTGCTCCTGAATTATTGCTTCTAATTTCCCAGTGTTCTCCACAGCCAGGGATTTTCCTACTCCTTCCCATTGCACTGGACTCCTTAGATTCCCTAGCATATAAATCCTGCCATACTGGGTCAGACCAAAGGTCCGGCTAGCCCAGTATCCTGTCTTCTGACAGGGGGCCAGCACCAGGTGCCCCAGAGGGAATGAACAGAACAGGTGATCATTAAGTGATCCATCCCCTGTCGCCCATTCCCAGCTAATGGCAAAGAGATGTTAGGGACACCATCCCTGTCTGTCCTGGCTAATAGCCATTGATGGACCTGTCTTCTAGAGTTTATCATGTTCTTTTTTTGAACCCTTGTCTTGGCCTTCATGACATCCTACAGCAAATAGTTCCACAGGTTGATTGTGTGTTGTTTAAACCTGCTGCCTATTAATTTCATTTGGTGATTCCTAGTCCTTGTCTTATGAGAAGGAGTAAATAACACTTCCTTGTTTACTTTCTCCACACTCGTCATGATTTTATAGACCTCTCTCATATCCCCCATTTGTCCCTTTTTAAGCTGAAAAGTCCCTGTCTTTTTCATCGCTCCTCATACAGAAGCTGTTCCACACCCCAATCATTTTTTTACCCTTTTCTGAACCTTTTCCAATTCCAATAGATCTTTTTTGAGATGGGGCGACCACATCTGCACACAGTATTTGAGATGTGCGCGTACCATGGATTTATATAGAGGCAATATGATATTTTCTGTCTTATTATCTATCGCTTTCTTAATGATTTCCAGCATTCTGTTCACTTTTTGACTGCCGCTGCACACTGAGTGGATGTTTTCAGAGAACTATCCACAGTGACTCCAAGATCCCTTTCTTGAGTGGTAACAGCTAATTTAGACCCCATTATTTTGTATGTATAGTTGGGATTATGTTTTCCAATGGGCTGTAATATGTGCTATCCTGACATCTAGGACTGCTGAGATCCTGCATTCAGTAATATCCCTGCCCTTCCTGTTCCCTTTCTCCACTGAACCCCACCAGCCCGTGCTAACTGTTCCCAGCTTCCCCAGGACTTTTTCATTGTCTCTGGACCTCTGTGTCAGCAAGAAGCAGTGCCAGGGAGACTTGCCGTCTGTCTGGAGTCTTCAATTTCTGGGACATGGATTTACTTTCTGTGTGTTTTAGTAGACTCTTTGAAATTGAGTATCTGTGACGTTAACCACAGTACAATCTGGACTGGTGAACTGCTGTGTCCCCTCAGTTCCCCAAGTTGGGGTGCCTTTTACACTGCTTTACTGTGAGAACAGCCACTCCTGGGCAGTGAACACTGTCACGGAGTCCCTGGGCAATGCTTTGGAACTGCTCCCCACGAAGCCAGTCAGGACTCTGGGGAAGTCTCCTTTCTGTGAGCAGACTGTCTTCAGGACACAGCTTCCACCTTCCTGGGTCTGACCTGGGAGCATTCAGCATCCTCTGCCCCTCCGTGCGCTTCCCACAGCAAGTCCGCCCAGGCAGGGTCCTGGGGAAGCCAGAGGGTCCTGCACCCCAACTTTGCAGCCAGACATGACTCTCAGACAGCCAGTAAAACAGAGGTTTATTACATGACAGGAACATAGTGTAAAACAGAGCTTGTAGCTGGGCCCATTTTGAGGGGCAGTGAGCCAGAGAACCACATCTGTACTTCCCTCCATGTCCCCCTCCAGCCCCAAACTCCCTCCCCCTCCAGCCCCTCCTCCTCTGGGCTTTGTCCCTTTCCGGGCCAGGAAATCACCTGATTCCTTTGTTCTCCAACCCTTTAGCTCTCACCTTGCAGAGAGAAGGGCCCAGGCCATCAGTTGCCAGGAAACAGGGTGTTGGCCATTCTCTGTCCAGACCCCTGCACATACCTGCCCTCTAGGGCTCTGCAACGATACATCCTTATCCCACCCCCTAAATACTTAAGAACTGCATAGGGGAAACTGAGGCACCCCCACAATATTCATAGGAAACATTAAGAACAGTTCCGCTTAATCACAAACACACAGTCTCCAGCATGTATCTCGCTCCCAGCTACACAGTATTGAGTGCTGATAGACAGTGACTCACAAATTACAGTGCAGCACCGGAGAACCCCAGAAAATTCTCTGGTCCCAGACTTTCCTCCAGAAATGTGCATCTTTCACTGTCCAGCCCTCTACTGAACAACGCAAGCTCATATGAAGTCTGTCATTTCATCAGTGGAAAATGACATGCCCCAGCCTTGTTATCCCAAATGGAGTTTCCAACACACTTTAATCCAAACACACTGGTTAGATAAAACTATAAAACAAGATTAACTACCAAAAAAAAAAAAAAGATTTTAAGTGACTACAGGTAATGAGGCATAAAAGTCAGAATTGTTTACAAAAGAAATGCAAGATAAAACACAAACTAACGTCTAACTTAACAAGCTAAAATGGATTCAAAGCAAATGTTTCTCTAACCATATGCTGAGACAGGCTGACTCTCCTTTCAGCCAGGACTCCCCCAACTCACCCCTACTGCCCAAGTTCAGTTTTCCAGGAGTTGTCATGAGCAGAGGGAAAGGGGGGAGAGAGAGTCTCAAGCATTTTCCTCACCTCTTTTTGTAATTCAGTCCTTTGTACTAGAAACAACTTCAGCTCTCAGCTTAGTCATGGTGACAGGCTGTCTGTTATGGATATGAGCTTCAAGTGGTCCCTGTGGTGGAATGTAAATGTCTTCTTCACACCTTACCCCAGCCGGAGAATGGCTGTTTGACCAGCTGTTTGCCTTGCTGTCTCTGAGGAACTGGTCTGTGGGTGTTCCCCAGAATTGTAACTTTTTCAGTAATATCACACAATAAAATCTCATAACTTTACATTCAGTGTTGCTACACATTTTAACAGGAGGATAATATTCAGTCGATTATGCGTTTTCAAGTGATACCTCACAAGCCAGATTGTGTACAAAATTCATCATCATTTTCTAGAAGAGTGAACATAGGGGTACAGACGGACACAGTGTCTGTCTGTGTGTGTTCCCAGCAGATATGTGGGGATTTCAATCCCTCATAAGCATTGTTTGGCATCTTAAAGGACCTGGGAATTCACTGGTTTACTGAGTGTGACACTGTATGGAATTGAGACACTTTATGTTGTTGTTGTTTTATTATTAACACTAATATGATAAGATTGCAATGAATCGTGCTAGATATGCCATGTAAGGTGTAAGTGAAAATGTTATGATTTTTCAAGTATGATAATTTTGGTTCTGTTTGTATCACCTTTGTATTGTGAGTTATAGATATGTAGGGTATATCTGTATTTCCAGATTTGTGCAGTGTTTCTGGGTGACACACCCAGACATATTGGCCTCAGCACTGCCTAGCCTGTTCGATGGTCCATCCAGGGTCATCAGCTGTACAATGAGCCCGTGGAAAGGACCAAGGGGATACACCTATTGAGTCACCAAGACATGCAGGGGTATGCCTGTGTACTGAGAACTCCAAGGCCTTTCCATGCCATGTGCTGCAAAGCTTGTGTTTGGGACACAGGAAGTACAAGCCACATGGCAAAAGGAATATAAAGGCAGCTGTATCATCTCCATTTTGTCTTCAATCCCTCTTCCTATCTCTGGACCAACTTCGCTACAAACTGAAGCCTGAACAAAGGACTGAATGACCCATGCAAGCTGTGGATGCGTTCCAGACGGACTTTCAAGCCAGCAACTCACCAATACTGCTAAGAACTTGATATATTCATTTCGGAATGTATCTGACTGCTTGTTCCATTTAACTTCTTTCTGTCTGTCTTTCATTTAAACCTTTAGTTTAGATGCTAAAGGTTTGGCTGGCAGCATGTTATTTGGGTAAGATCCAAACCTATAGTGACCTGGTACTGTGGCTGACCCTTTGGGGTCAGAAGAACATTTTGTCTGTCTGCGCAGAGTTTTTAAATAACCTCTCACTATACTGGACTTAGGTGTTGATTGGGAGTCAGAGAACTGGAATGCAATAAAGGGGGCTGTGTGATTTCTTTTTTCAGCTTCTCGATGACCAGTGTGGGTGATCGGAAGCAATGTTTGTGACTGGTCGGTGAATTTAACTTCAGTGTTAATCACCAGTTTTAGGAGCATCTGCTCTCCCTTTTTCAGCCTCCCCTGACCTTGGCATTTTCAGTGAGGACTGCCCATGGCACACCAGGTCACACTAAGTACTGAAGTTAAATTAATAGAATATTTTTTATGAAATCAATTGAACTCCTTTGTTTTCTTTCATCTGAGCAGGGTTTCCAGTTTCCCAACCTGATGTGATCTCCTGGCTGGAACAAGGGGAAGAGCCATGTGTCCCAGACCTCCAGGGTTCGGAGGAAAAAGAGATCCTGAGAGCACCCTACACAGGTGAGGAAACATTAAACCAACTCAGAATCTTTAAGTGCTTCAAGGAGACATCTGGGATGTCCTAAAAAGCCCTTGGGTGGTCTCTCATTTCATTATTGTCCCTAGCAGGGGTTGTATCCTCAGGGTAAATATAGCTCATGGCTTTCTGTAGATCCTAGCAGACACCAGGCAGTAGCTTCCTCCCTTTCCCCTGAGAATTGGAATGGGATGTGAAGGCTGAATTGATCCCCCTTCTCTCTCCTATTTGGGGGAAGATTTTGGGGGAGTTCAGTCCCTGATTTTTATTTGACCTGTCTTCAGCACTCTTTTTGGTTTGGTCTTCCCCTTTCCATCCCTGTTTGGGGTTTCTGTCTCTGCCACAGCAGGTGAAGCAATGGTATGTGAGAAAGAGGAGCAGAATTCTCAGCAGGAAAATGTTGAGCAAGTGGATAAACACAGAGACTTATCGCAAAGACCAAACCAGAATGTGTTCAGGAGTCATGAGCAGGGAAAATCCTGTGAGATTCAGCACAGACCAGAAAGAGAGCAAGGAAACCAGCCAGGGGAGAAAGTGGGTAAATTTATTTCCTGTTGGGGAACTCAGAAGGGCCTCAAGGAAACCACAACACAGCAGGAAATCCTGAGGGGAAAGAGCAATACATGCACTGAGTGTGGGAAAAACTTCACTCACAGATCAAGCCTTTCTGTTCATCTGAGAATCCACACAGGGGAGAGACCCTATGAATGCAGGGAGTGTGGGAAAAGCTTCACTCAAAGATCAGGCCTTTTTCAACATCAGAGAATCCACACAAGGGAGAGGCCCTACGAATGCCGTGAGTGTGGGAAAACCTTCAATCGCAGCTCGCACCTTATTACTCATCAGCGAATCCACACAGGGGAGAGGCCCTACGAATGCCGTGACTGTGGGAAAAACTTCAGTCACAGATCAGCCCTTTCTGTTCATCAGAGAATCCACACAGGGGAGAGGCCCTACGAATGCCGTGAGTGTGGGTTAAGCTTCACTAGCAGCTCACATCTTTCTAAACATCAGAGAACCCACACAGATGAGAGGCCCTATGAATGCAGGGAGTGTGGGAAAAGCTTCACTCAGAGATCAGGCCTTTTTCAACATCAGAGAATCCACACAGGGGAGAGGCCCTATGAATGCCCTGAGTGTGGGGAAAGCTTCAATCGCAGCTCGCACCTTATTAGTCATCAGAGAATCCACACAGGGGAGAGGCCCTACGAATGCTGTGAGTGTGGGGAAAGCTTCACTCAAAGATCAGGCCTTTTTAACCATCAGAGAGTCCACACCGGGGAGAGGCCCTATGAATGCCCTGAGTGTGGAAAATGCTTCACTAGAAGCTCAGGCCTTTCTGTTCATCAGAGAATCCACACAGGGGACAGGCCCTATGAGTGCAGTGAGTGTGGGAAAAGCTTCACTCACAGGTCACGCCTTTTTCACCATCAGAGAATCCACACGGGGGAGAGGCCCTACGAATGCGGTGAGTGTGGGAAAACCTTCAGTTGCAGCTCGCACCTTATTAGTCATCAGAGCGTCCACACAGGAGAGTGGCCCTATGAATGCACTGAGTGTGGGAAAAACTTCACTCACAGATCTGCCCTTTCTCTTCATCAGAGAATCCACACAGGGGAGAGGCCCTACGAATGCAGTGAATGTGGGAAAACTTTCAAATGCAGCTCGCACCTTATTAGTCATCAAACAATCCACACAGGGGAGAGGCCCTATGAATGCACTGAGTGTGGGAAAAACTTCACTCACAGATCAGCCCTTTCTGTTCATCAGAGAATCCACACAGGGGACAGGCCCTACGAATGCAGTGCGTGTGGGAAAAGCTTCACTCAAAGATCAGCCCTTTCTGCTCATCAGAGAATCCATACAGGTGAGAGGCCCTATGAATGCACTGAGTGTGGGAATACCTTCTCTCGGCACTCAGCCCATGTTAGCCATCAGAGAATCTGCAAGGGAGATCAACCACATAAAAACCTCTAGGGCTATCCGTACTTTTTTTCCCTTTAATACTTTTCCTGATTCCCACACACAGTAACTTTTAAAGCCGTTTGAGCTGTTTGCAGTACCATTATCCCTCAACTTGTCCATATGAGTGGGCCATTTTTGCCTTTTGCAGTTCGCCCTCTTTTGTGGTGGACCCATTTGTCCTTTCTATTGTCCCATAAGTAATTTGAGTGTGCCCTTCCTATCAGGAACCAGGGAGCATCACATTTATACCCTTCCTCCTATTGCAAAGTTATTGTTAAATCTGTATCATTGGTGACTCTATCATTGCCAGTTCTCACGTTGCTCTGGGTTGTGCTGAGGAGCAGTTATATTGGGAACTTTTCAAATTACATGTAAATGAAGAGGAGCAGGGGTGGGAAAAAAAGTATAATTTCAGCTTCTGTGACACTGGAAGGAGACGGGGTTTCTCAGAGATTCCCTCCTTCCCCATCACTGCAGAACTGTTACCTCCTGTCTGAGCCAGGCAGAGTTTATCTTCATCACATTCTATCCCTCCACTTCTCAAAGTGTCATGTGATCATAGAATCATAGAACATCAGGGTTGGAAGGGACCTCAGGAGGTCACTGCATTATAAGGTGGATAGAAAGCTGGCTAGATTGTCGGGCTCAATGGGTAGTGATCAATGGCTCCATGTCTAGTTGGCAGCCGGTATCAAGTGGAGTGCCCCAAGGGTTGGTCCTGGGGCCGGTTTTGTTCAATATCTTCATAAATGATCTGGAGGATGGTGTGGATTGCACTCTCAGCAAATTTGCGGATGATACTAAACTGGGAGGAGTGGTAGATACGCTGGAGGGGAGGGATAGGATACAGAAGGACCTAGACAAATTGGAGGATTGGGCCAAAAGAAATCTGATGAGGTTCAATAAGGATAAGTGCAGGGTCCTGCACTTAGGATGGAAGAATCCAATGCACCGCTACAGACTAGGGACCGAATGGCTAGGCAGCAGTTCTGCGGAAAAGGACCTAGGGGTGACAGTGGACCATAAGCTGGATATGAGTCAGCAGTGTGTCCTTGTTGCCAAGAAGGCCAATGGCATTTTGGGATGTATAAGTAGGGGCATAGCGAGCAGATCGAGGGACGTGATCGTTCCCCTCTATTCGACATTGGTGAGGCCTCATCTGGAGTACTGTGTCCAGTTTTGGGCCCCACACTACAAGAAGGATGTGGAAAAATTGGAGAGAGTCCAGCAGAGGGCAACAAAAATGATTAGGGGTCTAGAACACATGACTTATGAGGAGAGGCTGAGGGAGCTGGGATTGTTTAGCCTGCAGAAGAGAAGAATGAGGGGGGATTTGATAGCTGCTTTCAACTACCTGAAAGGGGGTTCCAAAGAGGATGGCTCTAGACTGTTCTCAATGGTAGCAGATGACAGAACGAGGAGTAATGGTCTCAAGTTGCAGTGGGGGAGGTTTAGATTGGATATTAGGAAAAACTTTTTCACTAAGAGGGTGGTGAAACACTGGAATGCGTTACCTAGGGAGGTGGTAGAATCTCCTTCCTTAGAGGTTTTTAAGGTCAGGCTTGACAAAGCCCTGGCTGGGATGATTTAACTGGGAATTGGTCCTGCTTCGAGCAGGGGGTTGGACTAGATGACCTTCAGGGGTCCCTTCCAACCCTGATATTCTATGATTCATCTAGTCCAACCCCCTGCTCAACGCAGGACCAAACTCCCATTTTTGTCCCAGATCCCTAAATGGCTCCCTCAAGGATTGAACTCACAACCCTAGGTTTAGCAGGCCAATGCTCAAACCACTGAGCTGTCACTCCCCAGTGATGAAGCATTCTCTGTTGTCTGCGCTTGGAGACAATACTTTGACTTCTTTAATCCTATATCAGAGTTGCTATGACTGGAGATGAAAGTGTCAAAGACCTGGAAGGGGAATTCAAATGGATCCCAAACAGTGTGATCATTTGGAGTTTAAATCCCAGGTTCCATCTATTGGTAAAGCCACTTCTGGCAAGGTGGCTGTTTTCCCCTCATTATGGGGATGCTAGGATACTAAAATTTTTGTAAATAACATAACTGACCATTGAGACAGTGCTGAGTGAAGCAGGTTTGAATGGATCAGAGGAGAATGTGATGGGAGAATCTCTTGTTCTGATTCTGAATAATCCGATGTAACCTGCTCTGGAATTTCACTTGACACTTTCATTGTCATTTATTCTCTCTCTCTCTGTGATGTGGGTTTCTATCTTTCCTGAAGGCTTTTTGGCCACCCAATTGGGTATTCAGTTCTGACGGGATGTAGCCCAGAATTATTGGAGAATTTAAGACAAATGACCATTTGATAAAGTCCTCATTTATCACTTTAGCTTTGCTTTTTCCCCATCCTTCCATGACGACATGGAGAAGGTTCAAGTGCAGTTCTGTCAATAAGAGAGAACTCTCCAATTTACTGGACATGCTAACAAAGACACAGCCGTGCTTTAAAATCTCCACTCGGAAACGGTGAACAGCAGAACCCCAACTAATTGAAGGAAGTGCATATGGTCACAGTGTAGTGCAATTGTTTAAGACAATATTGTCTCAGATGATCTGGGGAGAGAATTCAATGGTAAGTGATTTTGAACTAGGCTAAATGCCCATGTGTTTGGTTCCCAAAGCACTTGTAACCTAGGCCCTACAGAAGATCTCTCCTAGCTAATCCTATGGTATGGGAAATGCAACCCTTCATGACGAAGATGTTGAGGAAATTAAAGTGGGTTTTTTGTTGAATTTATCCTTTGTAGGTGTTGAAGATGTGTATAAAATGAAATCAGTGTTGAAAATGTAATAGATTCAGAAAAATAGCTATTTTTGAATAGAAACTCCAGCTCTAGTAACTAATGGAGATTCTGATCCAGCCCTGTATCCAGTCCCTTGCCTGGACCTGTGCTACCGAATTAAAGAAAAGCTGGGCATGGTTTGGGAAGCCATTCCTCACTAACACTGCTGAGATTTTGAGTGGTTTTGTAAAGGATTCTACTTCAGAGAAGTGTAAATTTTACGTTCACCAAGTCCAAGGATTGGGAAAGAACTGGGGTTGAAAGAGTCCACACCCAGTTCTTTGTTTCCACCCCAGTAAAGGAAGCTCTGGTGACCAATGACCCAAGGAAAATTGTTTGTACGACTCCACTTCCTAGTGCAGTGTCTCTGATTACAGTTCCAAAGGATGCCAGGGTTAGATTGAGAACAGTCATCCTTCCCTGTTTGGATGCAAAGAGAGAGTGCTTCATAGGACATTCCTTCCCCATGGATCCCAAACTGGCTGCCTGATTGGGTAATAAGGACTTTCAGGCTGTAGAAATGATGGTAACCAACAAGGCAATGAATTTGTCAGGCTCCAATTTCAGACTTCAGGATACATGCATATTGAGCCCCCATTCTATGGTTTTGTCTGATGCGATGGGTACACAATAAAGCTGATGTAGCTGCTCTTCTCTAGCACTGGTATTACAGACACTATAAGCCAATGGGAGAGAGCTCTCCTGTCGGTCTTGTAGTCCAGCCACCGCAAGTGGTGGTGGCTATGTTGGCAGGAGAAACTCTCCTGCTGTTGTAGCCCTATCTACACAGAGGGTTAGGGCTGTGTAACCGTGTTGCTCAGCTGTGTGGATTTTTCACACCCCTGAGCAATATAGTTATCCAAAAAAATGTCTTTAGTGTAGACCAAACCTTAGTTTTCTGTTGTGTTTTATGCATTTACATTACTTCTTTACCTCGTCCTCCTTTGAAAGATTAAAACAAAGGGTAGGAATAAATAAATTTTCAGAATGGAGAGGGGTAACTAGTGCTGTTCCCCAAAGGTCAGTCCTAGGACCAATCCTATTCAACTTATTCATAAATGATCCAGAGAAAGGGGTAAAAAGTGAGGCAGCAAAGGTTGCAGATGATACTAAACTGCTCAAGATAGTTAAGACCAAAGCAGACTGTGAAGAACTTCAAAAAGATCTCACAAAACTAAGCGATGGGGCAACAAAATGGCAAATGAAATTTAAAGTGGATAAATGTAAAGTAATGCACATTGGGAAAAATAACCCCAACTGTACATAGAATATGGTGGGGACTAATTTAGCTACAGCTGATCAGGAGGAAGATCTTGGAGTCATCGTGGACTGTTCTCTGAAGACGTCCATGCAGTGTGCAGCGGCAGTCAAAAAAGCAAATGGGATGTTAGGAATCATTAAAAAAAGGATAAAGAATAAGACAGAAAATATCATATTGCCTCTATGTAAATCCAAGGTACGCCAGCATCTTGAATACTTTGTACAGATGTGGCCCCTCATCTCAAAAAGATCTACTGGCATTAGAAAAGGTTCCGAAAAGGGCAACTAAAATGATTAGGTGTTTGGAACGGGTCCCATATGAGGAGAGATTAAAGAGGCTAGGACTTTTCAGCTTGGAAAAGAGACTAAGGGGGGATATGATAGAGGTGTATAAAATCATGAGTGGTGTGGAGAAAGCGAATAGGGAAAAGTTATTTACTTGTTCTCATAATATAAGAACTAGGGGCCACCAAATGAAATTCATGGGAAAACAAATAAAAGGAAGTTCTTCTTCACTCAGTGTACAGTCAGCCTATGGAACTCCTTGCCTGAGGAGGTTGTGAAGACTAGGACTATAACAGAGTTGAAAAGAGAACTGGATAAATTCATGAAGGCTAAGTCCATGAATGGCTATTAGCCAGGATGGGTAAGGAATGGTGTCCCTCGCCTCTGTTTGTCAGAGGGTGGAGATGGATGGCAGGAGAGAGATCACTTGACCATTACCTGTTAGGTTCACTCCCTCTGGGACACCTGGCATTGGCCAGTGTTGGCAGACAGGATACTGGGCTGGATGGACCTTTGGTCTTCCCCAGTATGGCCGTTCTTATGTTCTTGATTCGAGTATGTCTGTGGTTAGTGACATTGTTGTAGATTGTTCATTCTGTGCCATGACAATTCAGACAGTCCCTTTCCCACTCATATCTCCAGCACATCAGTGATTCCAATAGAGCCTGCAGCGTATTGTCGGAAAAAATGTGTTGACAATCGGAAAGCATGATAGGAAAATCGGTATTGCATGTTTACCCTACGCTCCCTTGGTCAGCAGCTTTTGGCTGGTGTACACACTTCAGTGCCACTTCTGGTGACAAAACTGCCCTGTTTTGGTGACCAAATAAAACCACCTCAGTGAAAGGCCAAGAGCTTTTTGAGGTAAACTTAAAGCAAGAAAGCACCCGTGTAAACGCTGCTGTTCCTTATATTACCATAACTGGTCTCCACTAGTATCCCCCAATGGCCCCTCATTTTGTCCTAACAGCCAGTAAAGAGTGTGGGGCCCTCGAAACCCCCCTGTTCTGGTGCCCCTAACACAGAGCTAGGCAGGCAGCAGTGTGTGTGTGTGTGTGTGTGTGAGAGAGAGAGAGAGAGAGAGAGAGAGACTGCTGTGTTGATCCAGTGAGGGAAGTGGGGGCTGACGTTGAGGCTGTCCCCCTCCCCCTGCCTCAGGACTGGTTGCTTCCAGCAGCTCTCTGAACTTACAGCATGCCGACACACTTGCTCTTCCCCAACACACACAGTCCCCCCGCGCGCACACGCTCTCTCCCCACACACACACACTCTCCCCCGCCACGCTCATTGCAGGTGAAGAGCAGCTGGCGATCGAGTCAGATGCCCACGGAATGAAGGGACAGAGAAACCCGCCTCGTGATGCTACGCAGGCCCATGGGACCCTGCAAACCCTTCCCAAAAGACCCTGCGGCCGGTGGCACAGGGGGATAGCCACCCACCGTGCACTGCTCTGTGTGCCGATGCACGAGCTGCTGGCGTGGATGCGCTCTGGTGAGGCCCCTCGGACTGGCACCGGTGCAGCGGGGTGGCGTTTGACGGCCGTGGGCAGCTGCTGGCGGAGGAGGGCGAGGAGCGGTGCCAGCCGGGGGCCGTCTGCGCCGACGACGGGGGCCATTTGTACGTGGCCCTGCGGGAGCTGTACAAGGTGACGGCATTCAGGCCGGGCGGGGAGGCGCTGGGGCCCTTCCTCACCGCCCGGCACGGCAGCGAGAGAGCCCGGGTGGCCACCGTCACCGGGGACGGGCACTTCGCCGTGGCGCTGAGCAACGGCACCGTCCATGTCTTCCGCATCCAGTACCCAGGTCAGTGAGCTGGGGGGGGGGGGGAGCACAGGGAGGGGAGAGCTGAGAAGAGTATGTGTGTCTGTGTGTGCATTCCTGTGTTTTCGTGTGTGAGTACATGCATTTGTGTCTGTGTGTGCATTCCTGTGTGTTTTTGTGTGTGAGTACATGCACATGCATTTGTCTGTGTGCATTCCTGTGTGTGTGAGTACATGCATTTGTGTCTGTGTGTGCATTCCTGTGTGTGTGTGTACATGCATTTGTGTGCATTCTTGTGTGTTTTTGTGTACATGCATTTGTGTCTGTGTGTGCATTCCTGTGTGTGTGAGTACATGCATTTGTCTGTGTGTGCATTCCTGTGTGTGTTTTTGTGTGTGTGTGTGTGTGAGTACATGCATTAGTGTGTGTGATCTGTGAGTGGGAGTATTAGAGGAGTGTGTGTGTAATGAGTGTTTGTGTAAGTGTGAGCATACACAGGTGAATGTGCACTGAGCGTGAGCCTGTTCGCACACTGGTTGTGGCTGAGTGTGCAAGGGATTGCCCAATGGTGGGCATGCTGGGCTGCAGGGGGGAACACTGGTTTGTGGGATGCTGGGAGAACGGCCCCTGAAGGCACCAGACCCAAACTGGCCCCCCCACCACTTTGTACCAATGGGCGGGGGGGGGGGGAAACAGGGATCCAGCCAAGCGATATGGGGCCCCGGCTTCACAAAAACTCAGTGGGGCCTAGCCCCCTCATGGCCCCTAGGGGTGGCACAGTGGCCCCTCCTGGCTCAGCCTGGCATTTTTCTGGGCAGGGTCCCAGGAAAAGGGGGGGGGAGACCGGGGGGAGACCCCCCCATTCCTGCCCCCTCAGTCCAACCCACTTTCTCTCCACCTCCGGCTCCCAGTGCCACAGACCACACCCTGCCTGCCCCCATGTCCAAGGCAGACCCCTCCCCCAGGCTCCTGTCTCGGGGGCTAGCAGGCAAGACCCCCCGAACACAGAGACCCCCCCCACCCCGAGGGCTGGGATCCTGGTACCCGCCCCCTGGTGCCCGGAACCGGTGGTGTCTCAGTGGGGCTGGGTGTGAGGGGCTTGGAGGGGGACACAGGGAGTTCTCCCCCCCACCCCCGGAATCAGGCCCTGCTGCACTGGGCTCGCCCAGGAGCCACCGTCGGCTGGGTCTGGGAGGGGGGCACCGATGGCTTCTGTAGGGGCCTGGCAGGGGGGCTGTCGGTCTCTCTGTCTGTCCGACCCGCCCTGCGTCTCGGGGTGTAAAACCAGAATGACCCACCAATAAACAGAGTTGGATTTTATTCTAGTGCTGGTGACTCTATCCTGGGGGGGGGACCAGCATGGGGACTGTGCTGGGGGGCTGGCGGGGGAGCCAGGAGATCAGTTGAGGGGCTGGGATCAGTCCATGAGGGGACAGGGGCTAAGGAGGGGCAATGGGCTGCAGGGAGCAGGTTGAGGGGCTGAGGAGGGGGCGGCAGGCTCAGGAGTGGTGATGGGCTACAGAGAGTGGGGTGGGGGGAAATTGGGGGGCTGGGCTGCAGGGAGTGGAGTAGGGGGCTCAGGAGGAGGTGGGGCCTCAGGAGGGGGCAGGGGGAGCAGGGGCTCAGGGGGGGAAGGGGCTTGGGTGGCCTCTGGAGGGGGCAGGAGGTTCAGGAGGGGGCTGAGGGGGCAGCAGGGGGCTCAGGAGGGGGGATGGGGCTCAGGAGGGGGGAGGGGGCTCAGGAGGGGTTAGGGGGTCAGGAGAGGGCTTGGGAGGGGAGCAGGGGGCTCAGGCAGGGGGCAGGGGGCTTAGGGGTTCTCAGGAGGGGGCAGGGGGTCAGGAGGGGGGCTCAGGAGGGGGCTTAGGGGTTCTCAGGAGGGGGCAGGGGGTCAGGAGGGGGGCTCAGGAGGGGGCTTAGGGGTTCTCAGGAGGGGGCAGGGGGTTTCAGGGACTCAGGAGGCGGGACCAGGGTACTCAGGAGGCAGGACTGGAGGGCTCAGGAGGGGGGCTCAGGATGGGTGGGGTGCTTGGGGGGGCAGGGCACTTATGGGGGCTCAAGAGTGGGGTTAGGAGGGGAGAGCGGGGTCTCAGGAGGGTGGGCAGGGGTCAGGAGGGGGGAGCAGGGTGCTTTGGGGGGCTTGGGGAGGGCTCAGGAGTGGGAGCAGGGGTCTCGGGGGAGGCTCAGGAGGAGGGAGCAGGGGGAGCAGGAGTGGGGAGTGGGTCTCAGGAGGGGGAAGGGGGTCTGAGGAGTGGGGACAAGGTGCTTGGGGGCTCAGAAGGGGGGACTCAGGAGAAGGGCTCAGGGGGGCAGGGGGCTGAGGAGGAGGGGGGACCAGGGGACTCAGGAAGGGGGATCAGGGGGCTCAGCAGGGGGGCTCAGGGGTCTCAGGAGTGGAGGCAGGGGGGCAGGAGGGTGGCTTAGTAGGGCGGCTCAGCAGGGGACTCAAGAGGGGGGGTGGAGTGGCAGGAGGGGCCTCAGGAGGGCACTTAGGGGAGCTCAGGAGGGGGGGCAGGGGGCTCAGAATGGGGGACAGGGGGTAGGACAGGGAGCGAAGGCTCAGGAGGGCAGGAAGCTCAGGAGGGGTGCTCAGGATGGAGCAGGGGGCTTGGGGACTCAGGAGCAGAGAGCAGGGGCTCAGGAGGGGGTTCAGGTGGGGGGGTCGGGGGGAAGAGCAGGGCTCAGGAGGGGGCAGGAGGTTTGGGGGCAGGGCATTGGGGGGTGAGGATGGGGAAGTGGGGGGCTCAGGAGGTCAGGGCGCTTATGGGGGCTCAGGAGGGAGGTCGGGGGGAGTGGGGGCTCAGGTGGGGGCAGGGTGCTCAGGAGGGGAGCTCAGGAGGGGGCAGGGAGCTTGGAGGGGGGTCAGGAATGGGAATGGGGATGGGGGCTCAGGAGGGGGAGTGGAGGTCAGGAGGGGGCATAGGCTTGGGGGGACAGAGCGCTTAGGGGGAATCAGAACGGGGCCTCAGGAGGGGGCAGCTGGGGTTCAGGAGGGGGCAGGGGGCTCAGGAGTGGGGAACACGGGGCTCATGAGGGGGGAGGGAGTTCAGGAGGGGAAGCAGGGAGTTAGGAGGGGTCAGTGGGCTGAGGGGAAATCAGGACGGGGCCTCAGGAGGGAGCACAGGGGGGTCAGGAGAGGGGATCAGGAGGAGGCAGGGGGCTCAAGAGGGGGATCAGGAGGGGGGACTGGAGGGGGGCTCAGGAGGGGGCAGGGGGCTCAGGAGAGGGGGCAGGAGGGGGAGCGGGGCTTTGGAGGGGGTAAGGAGCTTGGGGGGTCAGGAGGGGGCAGTGGGCTTGGGGGCTCAGGAGGGGGGCAGGGCGCTTATGGGGGCTCAGGAGGTGGGACCAGGGTTGGGGAGGGGAGCTCAGGAGGGGGAGAAGGGGGCTCAGGAAAGGGGAGCGGGGGTTCAGTTGGGGGGCTCAGGATGGGGGGCAGGGGGGTAAGTAGGGGGGCTCAGGAGGGGGAGCAGGAGCTCAGGAGGGGGGCAGGGTGCTTAGGGGGGGATCAGGATGCAGAAGCAGGGGCTCAGAGGGGGCAGGGTTCTTAGGAGGAGGTGGGGCCTCAGGAGGGGGTTCAAGAGGATGGGGCAGGGGGCTCAGGAAGGGGGCTCAGGAGGAGGCAGGGAGCTGAGGAGGGGCAGGCTGCTTAGAGGGGCTCAGGAGGGGGGAGCGGGGGGCTCAGGAGAGGGCAGGGGGTTCTGGGGGGCTCAGGAGGCAGGAGTAGGGGGATCAGGAGGGGGGCTCAGGATGGGGGTTTAGGAGGGGGGAGCAGGGCCTCTGGAAGGGGGCTCAGGAGGGGGAGCAGGGGACTCAGGTGGGGGGAGCAGGGGCTCAGAAGTGGGGAAGGGGCTTGGGGAGCCGCGGGGGGAGCGGGGCTCAGGAGCGGGTTGCGGAGGGCTGCAGGGAGGCTGAGGACGGGGGAGCAGCTGGTTTTGAAGGGGGAGCTCAGGAGGCTGAGGAGGGGGCAGGGGGCTTGGGGGAGCTCAGAAGCGGGGAGGGGGGCCTAGATGTGACACAGCAGGGAGGGGGGAGTGTTGACCTGGGACTGTGCCCTGGGGATGGGAGACCTGAGAGCCTGTCACCTGAGCCAGGAGGGGTGTGGGGGGGTGACACCTCTGCCTGGGAATGTGGACAGAGGCTGCAGGAGGGAGCCTGCTGGGGGGGCGGGGGGTTAGCTTCAGTTGGGGGCTGGATGGAGGAACGCAGGGAACCCCAAGGCTGGGGTCTGAGCTCCCTGCTCCCCCAGAAGGACTTGACTGAGGGGCCCTGTCACGGAGTCCCTGGGCGATGCTCTGGAACTGCTCCCCATGAAGCCAGTCAGGACTCTGGGGCAGTCGCCTTTCTGTGAGCAGCCTGTCTTCAGGACACACAGCTCACACAGCTTCCACCTTCCTGGGTCTGACCTCAGAGCATTCAGCATCCTCTGCCCCTCCGTGCGCTTCCCACAGCGAGTCCGCTCAGGCGGGGCTCCTAGGGAAGCCAGAGGGTCCTGCACCCCAACTTCGCAGTCAGACGGGACTCTCAGCCAGCCAGTAAAACAGAAGGTTTATTAGACGACAGGAACATGGTCTAAAACAGAGCTTGCAGGTGCAGAGAACGGGACCCCTCAGCTGGGTCCATTCTGGGGGGCAGTGAGCTAGACAACCACGTCTGCACTTCACTCCATGTCCCAGCCAGCCCCAAACTGAAAACCCCTCCAGCCCCTCCTCCTCTGGGCTTTGTTCCTTTCCCGGGCCAGGTGGTCACCTGATTCCTTTGTTCTCCAACCCTTCAGCTCTCACCTTGCAGGGGGGGAAGGGCCCAGGCCATCAGTTGCCAGAAAACAGGGTGTCGGCCATTCTCTGTGTCCAGACTCCTGCACACACCTGCCCTCTAGGGCTCTGCAATGATCATACACCCTTACCCCACCCCCTAGATACTTAAGAACTGCCTAGGGGAAACTGAGGCACCCCCACACTATTCAGAGGAAACATTAAGAACAGTCCCACTTTGTCACAGGCCCTGGATGCACCCACAAGCTCTGTTTTGGACTGCGTTCCTGTTGTCCAATAAACCTTCTGTTTTACTGGCTGGCTGAGAGTCTCAGTGAATCCCAGGAAGAGGGGTGCAGGGGCTGGACTCCCCCACACTCTGGGACAGGAGGGTCAGGAGGTGGGGCCAGGTGCTTAGGTGTGCTCAGGAGTGTGGGAGGAGGGGACTCAGGAGGCGGCTTAGGAGTGGGGCTTAGGAGGGGGCAGGGTACTTAGGGGCTCAGGAGGGGGGAGCAGTGGGCTTTGGGGGGCTCAGCAGTGGGCTCTGGAAACGGCAGGGTTCTCAGGAGGTGAGAGTTCAGAAGGGGGCACAGGAGGAGGGAGCAGGACGGTCAGGAGTGGGGCTCAGGATGAGGAGCGGGGGCTTTGGATGGGGTAAGGGGCTTGGGGGTGCTCAGGATGGGGCAGGGTGCTTAGGCGGGCTGAGGAGGGAGCAGGGGGCTGAGGAGGGGGGGCAGGGCACTTAGTGGGGCTCAAGAGGGGGAAGGGGCTTGGAGGGACGCAGGAGGGGGCAGGGGGCGCGGGGGGGGCAGGGCGCTTAGGGGCTCAGGAGGTGGGCCAGGGGGTCAAGAGGGTGCTCAGGATATGGCAAGGGGCTCAGGAGGGAGTCTCAGGAAGGGCAAGGGGGTTGGGTTTTCTCAGGAGGGGGGCAAAGGAGGGGGAAGGGGGCTCCAGAAGGGGGAGCAGAGGGCTCAGGATGGGGGGTCCAGAGGGGGAAGAAGGCTCCCGGGGCTCAGGACGGGAACTCAGGAGGGAGCAGGGGGCTGAGGAGGGGAAAGCAGGGTGCTTAAGGGGGCTAAGGGGAGGAGTGGGGGCTCAGGAGGTGAGGCAGAGCACTTAAGGGGGCTTAGGAGGGGCCAGGGGGCTCAGAATGGGGGACCACCAGGCTCAGAAGGGGAAGCAGGGGCCTCAGGAGGGGTGCTCAGGTGGGGGGAGATGGGGTTCAGGAGAGAGCAGGGAGCTTATGTGGGATCAGGAGGGACAGCAGGAGGCTCAGAAAGGGGCAGGGGGGTTAGGAGAGGGGCAGAGGTATCAGGAGGGGAGCTGGGAGCTCGGGGGGGCAGGTCCCTTGGGGGGCTCAGTTGGGGGGGCAAAGCGTTTAGTGGGGCTCAGGAGGCGGGAGGAGGGCGTGACAAAGCAGGACTGTTCTTAATGTTTCCTCTGAATAGTGTGGGGGTGCCTCAGTTTCCCCTAGGCAGTTCTTAAGTATCTAGGGGGTGGAGTAAGGGTGTATGATCATTGCAGAGCCCTAGAGGGCAGGTGTGTGCAGGGGTCTGGACACAGAGAATGGCCGACACCCTGTTTCCTGGCAACTGATGGCCTGGGCCCTTCCCCCCCTGCAAGGTGAGAGCTGAAGGGTTGGAGAACAAAGGAATCGGGTGACCTCCTGGCCCGGGAAAGGGACAAAGCCCAGAGGAGGAGGGGCTGGAGGGAGTTTCAGTTGGGGGCTGGCTGGGACATGGAGTGAAGTACAGACGTGGTTGTCTGGCTCACTGCCCCCCAGAATGGACCCAGCTGAGGGGTCCCGTTCTCTGCACCTGCAAGCTCTGTTTTAAACCATGTTCCTGTCATCTAATAAACCTTCTGTTTTACTGGCTGGCTGAGAGTCACGTCTGACTGCGGAGTTGGGGGGCAGGACCCTCTGGCTTCCCCAGACCCTGACTGGGCGGCCTCGCTGTGGGAAGTGCACGGAGGGGCAGAGGATGCTGAATGCTCCGAGGTCAGACCCAGGAAGGTGGAAGCTGTGTGAGCTGTGTGTCCTGAAGACAGGCTGCTCAGAGAAAGGCGACTGCCCCAGAGTCCTGCCTGGCTTCATGGGGAGCAGTCCCAGAGCATCGCCCAGGGACTCCGTGAAAGGGGGGCTCAGGAGGTGGGAGCAGAAGCGGGGAGCGGGGTCTCAGGAGGGGGCAGGAGGTGCAGGAGGGGGAGTGAGGGCTGAGGAGGGGGCTCAAGAGGGGGCAGGGGGGTCAGGAGGGGGAGCGGTGGTTCAGGAGAGGGCTGAGGAGAGGAGGCAGCGGGATTAGGAAGGGGTTTCAGGAGGCGTCTCAGGAGGGGGCTGAGGAGGGGGCAGGGGGCTGAGGAGGGGGGAGGGACTCAGGAGGGCGGCGGAGGGGGGAGAAGGGGGCTCAGGAGGCGGGCTGAGGAGGAGGGAGCAGGGGGCCTGGGGGGGCTCAGGAGGGGGGCTCATGTGGGGGGGCAGGGGGCTAAGGAGGGGGGCTCAGGAGGAGGGAGAAGAGGGCTAAGGTGTGGGGCTAAGGACAGGGGAGCCAGGGCTCAGGAAAGGGGACCGGGGATTCAGGAGGGTGCAGGGGTCTCAGGAGGGTGAGTAGGGGGGGCAGGAGGGGGGCAGGGTGCTTAGGGGGGCTCAGGAGTGGGGCAGGGGGGGCAGTAGGGGGGCTGAGGAGGGGGATCGGGGGGGATAGGCGAATGAAGAGGGGGGTGCAGGAGGGGGCAAGAGGTTCAGGAGTGGCAATCAGAAGGGGGAGTGGGGGCTAAGAATGGGGCAGGGGGCTCAGGAGGTTGGCTCAAGGAGGGGGGCTCAGTAGGGGGAGCAGGGGGCTCAGGAGTAGGGCTCAGGAGGGGGGAACAGGGGGCTTAGTGGGGGGCTGGGCTCAGGAGGGGATTCAGGAGTGGGGGCAGTAGGGGGGTCAGGAGGGGGCAGGGAGCTCAGGAGGGGGGACCGGGCACTTGGGGGGATCAGAAGGGGGGCTCAGGAATGTTTGGGGGGTGCAGGAGCGGGGCAGGTGGCTCAGGAAGGGAGGACGGTTCTTATGGGGGCTCTGGAGGGGGCCTCAGGAGGGGGGAGAAGGGGACTCAGGAGTGGGGCTCAGGAGGGGAGCAGGGCATTTGGGGAGCTAAGGAGGGGAGCAGGGGTTCAGGACAGGGGCAGAGCTCTAAGAGGGGCTCAGAAGGGGGTCAGGGGGCTCAGGAGGGGGGCTCAGGATGGGGAGTGGGAGCTCAGGAGGGGGGAGCAGGTGGCTAGGAAGGGGGGAGCAGGGGTTCAGGGTGGGTGCTCAGGAGGGGGAGAGGGGTATCAGGAGGGCATTTAGTAGGGCTCAGGAGGGGCTCAGGAGGGGGCAGGTTGCTTGGGGGGGGGCTCAGGAGGAGTGGGAGGGGACTCAGGAGTGGGCTTGCTGGGACTCAGGAGGGGGCAGAGGGTTTGGGAGGTCAC